>NC_092175.1:11967121-12267121 GCF_045791955.1 Oncorhynchus clarkii lewisi | reverse complement strand
CGGCTCCCTTTGAGTCATTTGTGTGTCTTCTTTTGTTTAATCAAACAGTGTGCTAAAAGCAGCTGACTAGTTCAGTACTTACAGCTGATTTTATTAAAACACATAGGGTGTGTCTATATATGGAAAAATACACATTTAAAAAATTGATTAATAGATTGATCAAAAGAAAATACTACTCTTGGTTTATCGGGACCGGTCCTAGTAGAAATGCAGTAAATGAGCTATAGATGCCCCAAACCATTCTGATAGAGGACCCCTCTATGGTTATGTCCCCCCCACTTCTAAAACCAAAGTTGCACCCGATGTAAAAACTATAAGAGGCACAGATTCAGTTGTTCCTAACTCACTTCACAACTTATATGCAGCCTATAGATAGATATAAACTGCACAAGACTGAAACATTTATGGATTTAAGGTATCGTTTTCTCAAGCCGCCCGCCTACCACCCGAACTTCCTCCACACAATATTTAACGATCCTAAAGTCAACCCTCGTTTTCTAAAGTAGGCCAACGGTATATTGGTGGAGATCGATAAGCAATTGCAAGATTAAAACGCAAAAGGACTGACTGTGTCCACACGATCAAATAGCCTAAGTAAACCACGTTAACACATCAACCATTTAATATTTAGCTGTGCACATACCTGTTGAATTAAAAGTAATCCATTTTGAATCGCAACTTTCACCATATACATAATTGTAAATTTTCCGCCCCACTGCTGTAAATCCCAAACCGACAAATGTGGTTGAGATTGGTTCGAACGCGTTCACAAAAACATTCGATATCAAGACATAAAATACGAAAAAGGTTTTGTATGTTGCTCTCATTTTAACTTCAAATAAACATGTAGTTAGCTACCAAGTTTGTCATTTAGGAGTGCAAAGACGTTAGAAAGAATGCAAAACAGCTATTTCCTCCTACGTATTCATTATGCGACACCAACACAGCAAAAACGAATCTGTAGCAAAATTGTCGTCACCAGGTATAATCCTGCGTTTGCATACTAGTCATGGATCAAATAATTCTGCTGGTGTTTTGACACTTATTCACAAGTTTAAAGGTGACATTCTAGAAACCACATCTTCACAAGAGGGCAAATGGGTCATAGTAACTGTTAAACTTGACAATGCTATTTTCATCATCTGTAATGTAAACGGACATAACTCACATGCTCCTAATAAGACGCTTTTTACCCAATTTACCAGGAAAGTACAGGATTTAAACAACAAATACTCTGAGGCTTTTCTAATTATTTCAGGCGATTTTAATGAAACACCTGATGCATCTGCTGATTGTTTTCCTCCTAGAACGAGTCAAAACGTTCAAAATAGTAACATTATCATAACATTATGCAAGGATCTGTGTGTTGAGGATGCCTGGCGTTAATTCAATCCGGATGCTAAGGGTTATACCTGGACCAACAAAACTATGTCACGTAAATCTAGAATAGATTTATTCCTAATTTCCCCTTTTTTGTTACAATTTGTTATATATGTAGATTATCAGTTGGCTCCCTTTCCTGATCATCACTTGATTTCCCTGAATTTACAAGCTACTAAAAAATCAAAAGCAACTCAGGGATAATGGAAATTAAACAATACACTTCTTAAAGATACTGATCTCATTGAAAACATCAAATCATTAGCTAAAGATATTTTTGCTAGAAAAGACTTAAACGCGCCAAAGAGCTGATGCAATTAAAGAACAATAGAGAAAAGGAGATGATGAGCAAGCTTGACAGTTTTCTAAAGAAATATATTCTATCTGAAGAAGAGGAGTCTGTGTTCAGGTCTTTACAACTAGAATTAGAACAGACTTACAAGGTCAAGAGCCAAATGGATTGAAGAGCGGGAAAAAAACACGAGTTACTTTTTTGCACTTGAAAAGAGAAACTACAAAAGAAAATCTATAACTGCACTCAAAATTAACAATGTTTTATGCAAAGATCCCATTACAATATCATCATTTGTCAATTCATTTTATGAAAACCTTTACAACTCTCAATCTCAGGAAGATGGTTGTGAAAGTTACATTTGCCACATTCAGAATTGTGTCCCTGTAATTGAGGATGATTTCCACTCAGTTTGCGATTCACCTGTGTCAATTGGAGAAATTAGAGAGGCTCTGAATTCAATGAAAAAAGGGAAATCACCTGGCCCTGATGGCCTGTCAGTTGAATTCTATAGACAGTTTTGGGAGTTACTAGAAGACCCGATTTTCAATGTTTCAAGATTGCATTAAAAAAGGGGAAATGGTCTCCACTATGAAACAGGGCCTTATTTCACTGATTCTGAAGCCTGATAAAGACCCTTCTCTCATTGACAATTGGAGACCAATTACTTTATTAAATACTGATTACAAATTGATTGCTCTGCTTTATGCCAAAAGATTAAAGAAAGGAATAGATACCATTATAAATGAGACTCAAACAGATTTATGAAGGGCCGTCACATAAGCTCGACCTGATAGATTATTCAGATGCAATTGACTCAGATGCGGTTGACCTATTTCTGGACTTCTGTAAAGCCTTTGACACAATTGAACATGAATTTCTCTTTAGGTCTCTTAAACTTTTTGGATTTGGTGAACATTTTATTAAAGTAATTCACATGTTTTACAAAGATATAAATAGTTCTGTGCTACTAAACCTTAATACTTCCAAAAGATTTAGTATCAACAGAAGTGTACGACAGGGATGCCCAATTTTGCCATTTTTATTCATTTTGGTTGTGGAACTTCTATCTCTAGATATTCTGAATGATGCAAATTTGTATGGCTTAACCATTTTTAACAAAGAAATTAAAATTTCCCAACTGGCTGATGATACTACTCTTTTCTTAAGACACAAAGACGAGGTCGCACATGCCCTTAATGCTATAACTGCATTTTCTATTGCATCAGGATTAAAACTGAATGTTTCTAAATGTGAAATCTTATGTTTATTTGACTCTGATGATAAAGAAATTGAAAATATTCATGTAAAGGACTGTGTTAAATATTTAGGAATACATCTGTCAAAAAACCACTTAGTCAGACAACATTTGAATTTCTCTCCTAAAATTAAGAGAACTAAAAATATATTTAATAATTTGCTACAAAGAGATCTTTCTATACTTGGGAGAGTACTTCTGTCCAAGGCAGAGGGACTGTCTCGTTTTGTGTACCCCCCATTATCGTTATGTGTAAATCCAGCTACTTGTAAAGAGATCAATAAGACCTTTCTTGACTTCATCTGGAAAAATAAGTCTCACAAACAAAAAAAATATGTCCTTTCTAACCAAAGAGCTGAAGGCGGTCTAGAAGTGTTGGACTTTGTTGACATAAATAACACTTTCAAGATAAACTGGTTGAAAAAATGTTGCTCGATACTGATTCAATATGGTATTTCATTCCAAATAATGTGTTTAATAAATTGGGAGGTCTTACATTTTTACTGAAATGTCATTATATTCCTGAAAAATTACCTGCTAAATTGGCTAGGTTTCACCAACAAGCTTTACTGGCCTGGAAAATATGTTTCCTGCACAACTTTTCCCCTCATAAAGCTCTTTTGTGGAATAATTCAGACATAACTGTAAGGAATAAGTCATTGTTCTACCCCAGCTGGCATGAGAGGAATATTGACTTTGTCCTTGATATTTTCGACAACAAGGGTAATATTCTCACATATGAACAATTTATAACATTGAAAGAGTTTCCAATACCTTTCAGAGAGTTTATTTCTGTGATCAAAGCCGTTCCCAGTGGTCTAACTACACTTATGAAAAGTCATCTTAATTTTGGGAATGATCACAAAGTTTATCCAGAACTCAGATTGGAAGGCGTGGGCTTAATTGAGAAATCTTTTTGTAATAAATATATAAGACAAATTCTTCATTCACAAAACCAACTTACACCGAGAGGAACGTTTTTCTGGAACATGCTTATTACTGACATTGTCTGGAAAAATGCATGGTTAAGAACTTACAAATACTGTATAATAAAGTTAAGGAAGTGCACTTCAACATTTTGCAGAAGATATATCCATGTAATTCTATGATGTCCACATTTGTGGCTATTGATGATATCTGCGTTTTCTGGGAAAAAGAAGGTGAGAATCTGTCTCACTTGTTCTTTGAATGTAAATTTGTGTCAGAATTTTGGGAAAACCTTGCAAAGTACTTATTTACCATTATGAACACTGCTTATAATTTTAACATAAAATATATAATATGTTACTATTGCAATGATAACAAAACCACTGAAATTATTGTTAATTTTTTTTATTCTTGTTGCCAAATACTTTATACACAAACAAAAACTCCAAAATTCTATACCAAAATTACCAATTTTTCTGATTGAATTATCTTATTAAAACACTAACCCTAGTGAATAACAAAAATAATAACATCTTCATGAATCATTATAATAAGATATTTTCAGAGTGAATATAATTGCACTTAAATTGTTTCTTTTTTTGTATTTTATTTATATTTTTTGTATGTTTGAGCATTATTAATACCTGTATTTGGTTTGCTAGACATGTTTGATGTAGCAATGTTGATTTTTGTATTATGAATAATAAAATAATAATAAATAAATAATAAATAAAATAAAATAAATACTAGTCGTAACTAAGAAATTCTGATTATTTGAATTGCTAACTTGTTTAGTTATATACGTGCAGCTTCAATGAGACAAGTCGGGCATTTCCGAGTTCAATTGTTCCTACTAGCATTTGAGCACGGCATAATAAATAAACAGCCACAAATGGCTAAATCCCACCTATTTATACAATTTCCACACCGATAACCCTATAACTAACCTGAAATGAAGACATTTTATTTATGAATTTTTACGATATAGCCCATTTTGCTGGTTGTCACTCATCACCCCACAGCCAGAAAAGGGATCGCATTCAACATCGGCTACGTTAGACCATGGTTTGTCACATGGATGTCATTCGTCATTTCAAAGTTAAAACAGCTAATTATATTCAAAAGCACACAATGTTAAGGGCCAGAGGTGTTCGTGCTGAGCCAGAGAGATGCAAGTAGCTAAGGAAGGACCACAATACATTTACTTACTACAAACGAGGATATGTTAAAAGAAAATAAAGCTGCAACGCCATTAATACATCTAGGAAATACCCCCCAAAATAAACCTTACCACACCGCTACTAAATGTTCATATTACCTGCTGTTTTTAGGAGATCCACTCTGGTATACAACATTCGTGAAAATAGTAAAACACATACCAACCGCTATGCTGGTACTGATGGGTTCAATCGTCGCAGTGATGTTCAACAACAGAAACCCCGGCAGAAAACTGTCGCATCTTTGACAGTGTTTACGAGCTAGCTAGCTGTGTATATTTACCGAAACAAACTTGATTGCAGACTAGGTTAAGTAAAATTAGACACAAAATGGTATCAAAGAATACAGACAACACCACCTGAGCGAGCCACAACTCTGTGGTTTGAGCTTCTTCTATGATATAATGGCGGTCCGTGTATGCCGCCACCTGCTGTAGTGTGTATACAACATTTCTAAATCCTCCTTCCTAAATCAGTACTTTTGAGAAAATACAAAAGAGCCCTACTAGCATACCCTCCCCCATATCCTCCACACACTGGAGGGCAACTATTATCGCCAACAGTTCAACTGAGTATACCGAAAGTTAATCTCTTAATCTTCTACATATCTGCACATCAAATTCAGGAATGTAAACGCCTGCTCCTGTGCGCCCACTATCTGGGTCCTTGGATCCATCTGTGAAAAGAGGTAAAAAAAGGCTAGAAACTTCTACCAATGTAATTGTCAACCAGTTTCCCTATATCACTGACTTCTGACCAATCTTTCCTCTTCTCTACCAAGGTTAGATCAACAACAGGATCTGGGAGTACCGTAATTGCTGGACTATAAACCGCTACTTTATTCCCACATTTTGAACCTCGCAGTTTATACAATGACGCGGCTAATTTATGGATTTTTCCCGCTTTCACAAGATTATGCCGCCAAAAAACTGAGCACCGTCACATAATGTGACATAAATCGAGCGCGCTCAAACTTCCCATCATTCTGATTACGGTAGTAATTTTGTCACCCTCATCATGGAAAAGACACAGAGAAATGCATATGATGCAGCTTTCAAGTTGAAGGCGATCGATCTGGCTGTTGGAAAAAGAAATAGAGCTGCTGCATGGGAGCTTGGCCTTAATGAGTCGATTATAAGACTTTGTAAACAGCAGCGTGAGGAACTGACTCAGTGCAAAAAGACAACAAACCTTTCAGAGGGAAGAAAAGCAGATGGCCCAAAGTATTTGCAGCCACTCGACATCAGTGTAAATCGTGCATTTAAGGTGGCGCTCAGTGTTCAGTGGGAGGCTTGGATGACAAGTGGGGAGAAATCCTTCACTAAAACGGGCCGCATGCGAAGAGCAACTTATGGTCAAGTCTGCCAGTGGGTCCTGACAGCGTGGAGCATTGTCAAAAAATCCACTATCATCAACGGGTTTCGAAAGGCTGGACTGCTGCGTGTTGAAGGGGCAGCATGAGCTCAGCGGGGTATTTGCCTCCGGATGAAAGTGAGGAGAGCTACTGTTAGTGTTCAAATACTGGAGAGTTGAGACCAAATCACGGACGCTGGACAGAGTGGATTTCAGTTGTAACAAAAGACAGTTTTAATGAGTCAGAGATATCTTGTCCCGCAGTTTTACGTGCACGGACCTAGTTCACATAACTCGTCAAGGAGCCAGGTGAAAAAGAGGCCTATACAATGGTTACATACATTTTTATACATAGAATAAAGTAGGTGGAGTCTTGTCGTTTCGGTCTTCTTGACTGGTCGGAGGGTTGGAGGCGGGCCTTGCTCTAGCCAGAGCGGGCCCCATTGGTGCACAGCAAAAGTTCTTTGCTCTTGGGACCGGCCAGTTAGAGGGAGATGAGATGTGTGTTTATATAAGGAAGAGGGGGTCAGTCTTATGGCTGGGTGTATGTGTTCTTACGACGGAATGTCTTTGTTTATATGAGCTATGTGTATGAATATTTATATAACACTACAATGAAAACGATCCAACATCGGATTAAGCAATTCTGAGGCTATTCAACTCCGACACTGAAGGAGATGACTTCAGTGGTTTCAGTGCACAGGATGAGGAAGATAGTGACCAATGACTTTCTTGGTAGGCTACTGTTTTAATTTTTGTTACAAGCCGTGTTTCGTTAAAGCCTATTTATTTTTGTTACAAGCCGTGTTTCGTTTAAAGGCTGTGTAAAGTTCATTTGTTTCAATGTACCGGTAGGCACCTGCGGCTTATAGACATGTGCGGATTATTTATGTACAAAATACATATTTTTTAATAATTCAGTGGGTGCGGTTTATATTCAGGTGCGCTTAATAGTCCAGCAATTACGGTAACTATGGAAGAACATCCCCTATCACCACAGGAGGGCCAACCTCTAAGTCCCTCAAACCACTCTCATGAGCAAGCTGTATCACATCCCAGCCGTGATTGGGAGTCCCAAAGAGCGGTGCATAATTGGCCCAGTGTCGTCCGGGTTAGGGTTTGGCCGGCGTAGGCCGTCATTGTAAATAAGATTTGTTCTTAACTGACTTGTCTAGTTAAATAAAAAAGCTTTTCAACTGTCCAACCAAAACCACTACCTTGTCTACTAGTATGTTCCCAACCATCATCTTGGACAGTAGCAATGGGATGCACAACCTCAGCCTCTCAACATAAGCCAATAAGCTAATGACCATTTTTTATGCTGTATATCCAAAGCCATCTCACCTGCCTACACTAGTAAGGCACAGATGTTGATTTAAATGCACCAATAAATATCCTTAAAGCTATACATTGGATTGTGTCCAGCTTCTGAAGCAAAATCTTTAGCGCTGTTCCATAAACTATACACCCGTAATCAATTGTCGTCCTGATCAGAGCTCTATAAATATCAATCAACGATTGTCTGTCAGCACCCCATTCATAACCAGAGACCGAGCGCATAAGATTCATTACCTTCTTACACTTTGTTTCAACATTGACATTATCTTTCCATTTATATCACTCATTGAACAATAGATCCAAATATTTGTACTTAGAAACCATCCTTATAGGCTGTCCATACAGAAACAACTGTATATTATCTGAAACTTTCTTATTCAAGAAGAACATAAAAGACTTCGCCACTGACAATTTAAAACCCCAGTCAATCAACCATCTTTCAACATCCACTATAGCTTGTTGAATAGATTTGATCACATGAGAAACATTCCTTCACCTCCAAATAGCCACATCAGTATATAGGGAAGCCCCAATACCTCTACCTACATTCGAAAACACATTGTTAATCATAATGTTGAAGAAAATAGGACTGATAGCACTGCCTTGAGGAATACCATTGTCAACTCCATAGGCATAAAAAAATGCTCCTATTTTTACTTGAAAAGAGCGGTTACATAAGGCCATAGCCCAGTTATATAATCTCTCACCAATACCAATTCTTTCCATCTTATTCAGTAGGCCTTTTCTCCACATAGTGTCATAAACCTTTTCAATGTAAAAAAAAAGACAGTAGCCATTACTTCTTTCATGACCAGAGTTTTTTCAAATTCATTGCTCACCTTTACTAATGCATCCAAAGTAGATCTACCTTTACGGAGTCCACTTTGACATTGACTCAATAAACCTCTATGTTCCAGGAAATATGACAATCTACTGACTATCATCTTTTCCATCAGTTTACACAAGTTAGAGGTCAGTGCTATTGTTCTATAAATATCAGCACATGAAGGGTCCTTACCAGGCTTTACAAAAGGTAATATTTTTGCACGTTTCCAATCAGATATAGGTATAGGTATAGGTATAACACCCTCACTCCAAATTGTATTAAATAATCCCAGGAGAATAATCCCAGGTTTTCCTACTTACAAAGCATGTAGAGAGGTATGTCATTTTTATCATAGGTACACTTCAACTGTGAGAGACGGAATCTAAAACAAAAATCCAGAAAATCACATTGTATGATTTTTAAGTAATTAATTTGCATTTTATTGCATGACATAAGTATTTGATCACCTACCAACCAGTAAAAATTCTGTCTCTCACAGACCTGTTACTTTTTCTTTAAGAAGCCCTCCTGTTCTCCACTCATTACCTGTATTAACTGCACCTGTTTGAACTCGTTACCTGTATAAAATACACCTGTCCACACACTCAATCAAACAGACTCCAACCTCTCCGCAGTGGCCAAGACCATAGAGCTGTGTAAGGACATCAGTGATAAAATTGTAGACCTGCACAAGGCTGGGATGGGCTACAGGACAATAGGCAAGCAGCTTGGTGAGAAGACAACAACTGATGGCTCAATTATTAGAAAATGGAAGAAGTTCAAGATGACGGTCAATCACCCTCGGTCTGGGGCTCCATGCAAGAGCTCATCCTCGTGGGGGATCAATGATCATTAGGAAGGTGAGGGATCAGCCCAGAATTACATGGCAGGACCTGGTCAATGACCTGAAGAGAGTTGGGACCACAGTCTCAAAGAAAACAATTAGTAACACACTACGCCGTCTTGGATTAAAATCCTGCAGCGCATGCAAGGTCCCCCTGCTCAAGCCAGCGCATGTCCAGGCCCGTCTGTAGTTTGCCAATGACCATCTGGATGATCCAGGGGAGGAATGGGAGAAGGTCATGTGGTCTGAGGAGACAAAAATAGAGCTTTTTGGTCTAAACTCCACTCGCCGTGTTTGGAGGAAGAAGAAGGATGAGTACAACCCCAATAACACCATCTCAACCGTGAAGCATGGAGGTGGAAACATCATTCTTTGGGGATGCTTTTCTGCAAAGGAGACAGGACGACTGCATCGTATTGAGGGGAGGATGGATGGGGCCATGTATCGCGAGATCTTGGCCAACAACCTCCTTCCCTCAGTAAGAGCTTGAAGATGGGTCGTGGCAGGGTCTTCCAGCATGACAATGACCCGAAACACACAGCCAGGGCAACTAAGGAGTGGCTCCGTAAGAAGCATCTCAAGGTCCTGGAGTGGCCTAGCCAGTCTCCAGACCTGAACCCAATAGAAAATCTTTGGAGGGAGCTGAAAGTCCGTATTGCCCAGGGACAGCCCCGAAACCTGAAGGATCTGGAGAAGGTCTGTATGGAGGAGTGGGCCAAAATCCCTGCTGCAATGTGTGCAAACCTGGTCAAGAACTACAGGAAACATATGATCTCTGTAATTGCAAACTAAGGTTTCTGTACCAAATATTAAGTTCTGCTTTTCTGATGTATCAAATACTTATGTCATGGAATAAAATGCAAATTAATTACTTAAAAATCATACAATGTGATTTTCTGGATTTTGGTTTTAGATTCCGTCTCTCACAGTTGAAGTGTACCTATGATAAAAATTACAGACCTCTACATGCTTTGTAAGTAGGAAAACCTGCAAAATCGGCAGTGTATCAAATGCTTGTTAGCCTCACTATATATCCACAGCCTTTTAAGGCTGAACGCACCTCATGTATGGTAAAAACAGCATCCAAAGTCAACAGTATCTCTTTTCTTCTACACATTAACATTATAATTTAAAATCTCACACCTGCGTTGCTTAAATGCTTCATCCAAAGTAACCCAACTACAGTATGTACCCTAGCAAATGCCTAACAAGTCAGCTTTTTCTTTATCAGTTACGGACATTTTTTGACCCACAACCATAAATGGAATTCGGGTGGACTTGCTTCTTCCAATCATTTTATTCAACATAGACCATAAATCTATCAGCTCAGTACCCCTGCCTATTGTAAAGCAGAACTGTCTTCGTGCATTTCTCTTGACAGACTTAATGACCCTACATACTAGAAGAAATCGACTAGATTGTCAGGAGTCATATTCCTACGCAACACTCTTTAAGCCCAATTTCTTTCTCGACTAGCCGCAGTGCACTCTTCAGTCCACCAAGGAATCACCTTCTTTTTCTCACCCACTTCACTCATTGGTACATATACATTCGCAGCACCCAAAATCGGAGGTCACAGAGGCAGCACATACATCAACCAGCCTCTCTAAAGACAACTGTCCAATAGACTTTAAGCAATGATCTCCAAACCTTTCCCAGTCTGCTTCATGAAAGCCCCATCTTCTGAATGGTACCGTATCTGGAATAGCAACATCTAAGTTCATGGTAAAACCAAATCTGGAAATGATCACTTCCAACAGTAGAATAATTCCTTACATTACATTCACACAAAGATGCAATAGAGTTAGAAGCCGTTATGAGGTCCAGGCAGGATGCAACCCCTCTAACAACATCAACTCTTGTACCACATCCATCGTTAAGACATACAAATGCTCTTGTTTCCATCATATCTTCCGCAATAGTACTATTAGCATCTGTATGTGTGCTTCCCCATAAACTACTATGTGCATTAAAGTCGCTGCACATACCTCTCTAGAGCCCAACTCTCCTGATATTTCATCAAACACCTCTAATGATAGTTGACGACAAGGGTGGTAAAAAATGGTGTAACTTAATATTACTACCTGCACTGTAGATTTCCACCATTGAGCATTCATATTCAGATGGGACAGTTATATTACGATATACAAGACTTTCCCTTATGAACGTAGCACACCCACCACCCTGTTTAGCTGATCTATCAGATCTGATTGAACAATAACCTGGAATAAAAAAAATCTAGATGTTTCTTGAACACATATCACATCAAGTTTGATCTCTAAATCTATTACATATTTCTTAAACTCCTGGCAGTTAGCAAAAGGCGTCTGGAATTCCACTGAAGGATAACAAAAATCTAATGATCATCATACTGAGACATTCCCTCATTAGTATTATTAGGAGTCAACATATCAACAATCATGGCGATAGTAACATCTGTTACTCTTAAAAACTCTGTTGCTGCTTCCACAATGATCTTCAACTTGGCAGTTATTTTTTCCACAAACACAGTCAGGTTGATAATCTTTCCAATGAAGGCTATAAAGTCAATCTGATGAACTATTAAGGTGTCCTTTGAAACAACACATTTGCGAGAGCAAGATTTCTGAACAGGTCTTGTATCCGTGTCTGGACCAACATGAGCAACATTTCCTACAGTAGGTCCGCTTATTCCAGGAGTAACCCTGATATCTCCATCATTCTGCCTTGCAGTCTCTGCATAAGAGACATTATGAGTGATTTGATATGTTTTTGACTCTTTCTGCATATGGCATCCACCAAATGCTGCACTGTGTTCCCCCCCCACAATTACTACATTTAACTTTGACATGGTTCCCACGTTCACCATAATCATGTTCCCCTCCACACTTGGCACATCTTTTCTTTCCTTTGCACAGATCAGCTACATGTCCCATTCTTTGGCATTTAAAACACCTTAATAGAGGTGGGACACTCTCTAACAGTGAAAGGCAGAAAGCCCATCTGTGCTTCTTAGGTACAGCCTTCTCAAACATGAATAATACTGACACTTTAACTTCTCTGCCCCTCTTTCTTACTGAAAAATCTTTTAGCTTCAACTACTATGCCCCCCCCCCCCTCTGCATTTATATAATCTATAGACAGACAGTAGAACCCCAGAAATGACTGTATCCAACCACCATCGCCCGTTTGACGTGTGGTGCAATCGTATTCGCCCTTTGACTTTAGCCACCGCCCCAACTCAAATTTTCAGAAAACATATGGCGGCCATGACACTTTCCCCGCATCCTATCATTGTTTACATCACACAGAGAGATGGTTACAGAGTAAGTATATTGTGTAAGCTGGCATGAAATCGATTGTAATGTTATTGCTACATCTGTGAAGTCGTAAGAATGGAAAAGCTAATTGTAAACATTATTATACAGTGTGATCTCTGGTGTCAAATACCTATGATGCACGTACAGTACCATTGGTTTCGGCATCGGTAGCTAACTTTACCAGTTGAAACAGCCACCACTTGTCTGCATTTTCAATCATATTTTTACAATTGTGGGGTTTTGAAAATATGCTTGGCCTAACATGAGGGTGTCTGTGTGTGTTAGAAGTAACATTTTGCGACATATGGTGTGACTAGCAGAAAGGCTATGGCTAACCTTGGGTGCAGGCAGTTATCATGAGTTGTGGGGGACACATACAGAGCATAGTGTTGCGAAAACAAACTGTATTTTGTTAGACATTAACAAGAACCAGATGTGTGATAACGGTATCTAGGGTATGAGGGCATAGATATTCTACACAGCAACAGTTACATCTATCAACTGGAGTGCCTGGGGGGCTGGGACCAGCCTGTGCGCCAACGATAGGCTGAGTGAGTTTAAATCACGCCCAGTCTCTACTCTGACAGGCCAGCTCGGAAGCAGGAACGACTTCTGTCAGAGTATTAATGAAGATACCGTTAGGGTGTTGGCCAGTTCTCTGTTCTGCCCTGCGTGGTATTACAGCGACCCCGTATATATGAAAATTGCATTTACCATTTATTGCTTAAGTTAATAAAAAGTGTTAATAGAATAAAATCGATGTTTCTGAAATTCACTCTCTAACCTGAAACCAGATTCGAATTGACGCAACCCCTTACACAATCGTATCTATTTTAATGCACACTATTGCTTAAATTCGTGCTTTGTTTTATGGTATAAGACATCTGTGAAGTTGTTATAGTTGTGAGATCGTGTGCACGTGACGCAGGCTACAGTACAGTAATGTTATCATGCTACAGTAGTTTCTTTTCTGTTCCAGTGTATGTGGCAGTATCAGTCATGTATTAGCTAATGCATGTATTATGTTAGCTAGTTTAATGGTGTTTGGTAGGCAGGCATTCAATTCCCTTGACATTCTGCAAACATGAATACTTTACAGTAAGGAATGATCTGCATTGCGTTAGTCTTACTATTTGCCCGTTAAATCTCACATGCATTGAATGCTAAACAACTTTACCACATGCTTTCCATAAATGCAGTGTGTACTTTGCAAAGATGAAAACCCTTCCATGATGACACTCCCGTCCTGTATCTGTCATATAGACCTATGCATTCTTTGTCCTATAGCTAGCTAACTAAATCTAGTAGCTGTCACTTACCATCCATGCTGCGGCTTGGCTGTAGATTTGCTCTCATGGTGTTGAGAATGATTAATACTGTAGCTGTCACTTATGTATTCTCTGTATGTATTATGTATGAACCCTTGGACGTACAAGTACCTCCAGTGCTCGCTCCTGCCTCACGGCAGGCCTGCCCTGGGTGATCTACCCCAGGCTTCTGTCTTTCCCCCGGTGGGGTGAAGACTAGCAGAAGAGGGCGATGTCCTTCTTGCCTCAGAAAGTGCTAGGGTGAGTTTTTCTATAATAAACTTTAAGCTTAGAAATTGTAATTGAATATTTGCTAATATTGGGTTGACTATAAGTAGTTTAACACTCTCTCCCTCTCTCAACAAGCATCAGCAGGGGTGGATTGGCTGGACGCTCTTGACCAGGAGCAGCATGGG
Organism: Oncorhynchus clarkii lewisi; assembly: GCF_045791955.1. Taxonomy (NCBI): domain Eukaryota; kingdom Metazoa; phylum Chordata; class Actinopteri; order Salmoniformes; family Salmonidae; genus Oncorhynchus; species Oncorhynchus clarkii. The sequence goes on along the minus strand of NC_092175.1, from coordinate 12,252,664 downwards.
GAGTTCACAATTCAGCACTGACTTGCTTGAGAGACACCAGACCAACGTTGGTCCAGTGTGAACTGGCGGCCAGCAGTGGACTGCCCGACCTCCTTCTTTGCATATCCACTGTTCCTCTGGATGCCCCTTTGTATGTAGGCATTTAAGCTGACATGCCCCCAGGCTGGGTGAGGGCACAATTCATCACAGACTTGCTTGAGACACCAGATTAACGATGGTCCAGTGTCCAGTGTTGTTTTCCACATTTTGTACAGGTGTGGCATGTGGTGTGAGCTGATATTCAATGTTCCCCTCCTGTGAAAATGTAAAGTTATTTATTTTTGCAGACTTAAATAAATAGTTTTTTAAAAAATTAATTACATTTCCGTCCAGTTTTTGGTCACAAGGCACCTGTCACTAATTTCGTATTTTTTTTAAAGAAGGGGGATAATAGTCAGTTGTACAACTGAAATGTGTATTCCGCATTTAACCCGACCCCTCTGAATCAGAAAGGTGCAGGGGGCTGCCTTAATTAACATCCAGGTCCAGGGAACAGTCGGGCAGTATTTTGATGTTTGGATGAAAAACGTGCCCAAAGTAAACTGCCTATTTCTCAGGCCCAGAAGCTAGAATATGCATATAATTAGCAGATTAGGATACAAAACACTCTAAAGTTTCCAAAACTGTCAAAATATTGTCTGTGAGTATAACAAAACCGATATTGCAGGCGAAAACCTGAGGAAAATCCAACCAGGAAGTGCTGTTTTTCTGAAACCTCTCTTTTCCATTGCAAGCCTATCCTCCATTTAAAGGGATATCAACCAGATTCCTTTCCCTATAGCTTCCACAGGGTGTGAACAGTCTTTAGACATAGTTTCAGACTTTTATTCTGAAAAATAAGCAAGAATGATCACATCGCGTCAGTGGATAGCTAGGTGATAGCTAGATTTGTGCATGCACGAGCGCCTGTAGCAAGACCTTTTCTCTCTCTCTCTCCTATTGAAAAGGCTACCGTCCGGTTGAAATATTATTGATAATTTATTGTAAAAACAACCTGAGGATTGATTTAAAAAATATTGACATGTTTCTACGAACTTTACTAAACAAAATGCGCCAACCAAATGGAGGTTTTTGTATATAAAAATAATCTTCATCGAACAAAACAAACATTTATTGTGTAACTGGCAGTCTCGTGAGTGTAAACATACGAAGATCATCAAAGGTAAGCGATTAATTGTATTGCTTTTCTGACTTTCGTGACCAATCTACTTTGCTGCTAGCTGTTTGTAATGTTTTGTCTGCTGAGAGCTGTCCTCACATAATCGCATGGTTTGCTTTCACCGTAAAGCTTTTTTGAAATCTGACACGCCAGGTGGATTAACAACAAGCTAAGCTGTGTTTTGGTATATTGCAGTTGTGATTTAATTTGAATTTGGCGCTCTGCAATTCACCGGATGTTGACGAAAATTATCCCGCTAAAGGGATCGGTGCGCCAAGAGGCTCTTGCTCAGGGGCAGAACAAGAGATTTTACCTTGGGGATTTGATCCAGCAACCTTTCAGTCACTGGCCCAACACTCTTAACCTGTTGCGACGACCAAACCCGGATCCGGGATTCTATTTATAGACCTAAGCTCATTACCATAACGCAACGTTAACTATTCATGAAAATCGCAAATGAAATGAAATAAATATGCTAGCTCTCAAGCTTAGCCTTTTGTTAACAACACTGTCATCTCAGATTTTCAAAATATGCTTTTCAACCATAGGAAAACAATCATTTGTGTAACAGTAGCTAGCTAGCGTAGCATTTAGCGTTAGCATTAGCGTTAGCATTAGCGTTAGCATTTAGCAGGCAACTATCACAAAAACAAGTAAAGCCTTCAAATAAAATAACTTACCTTTGAAGAACTTCTGATGTTTTCAATGAGGAGACTCTCAGTTAGATAGCAGATGCTCCGTTTTTCCAAAAAGATTCTTTGTGTATTAGAAATAGCTCCGTTTTGTACATCACATTTGGCTACCAAAAAAAAAAAAAAAAAAAAAAAAAAAAAAAAACGAAAATTCAGCCCTCAAAACGCGAACTTTTTTCCAAATTAACTCCATAATATCGACTGAAACATGGCAAACGTGGTTTAGAATCAATCCTCAAGGTGTTTTTCCACATATCTCTTCAATGATATATCCTTCGTGGAAGCCTGGTTTCTCCTTGCTCTCAAATGGAAAAATAATTGCACCTGGCTTTACGCTCCAATTTCGACACAGGGACACCAGGCGGACACTTGGAAAATGTAGTCTCTTATGGTCAATCTTCCAATGATATGCCTACAAATACGTCACAATGCTGCTAACACTTTGGGGGAACGACAGAAAGTGTAGGCTCATTCCTTGCGCAATCACAGCCATATAAGGAGACAATGGAAAACAGAGCTTCAGAAATTCTGATAATTTCCTGGTTGATGCATCATCTTGGTTTCGCCTGTAGAATGAGTTCTGGGGCACTTACAGACAATATCTTTGCAGATTCTGAAACTTCAGAGTGTTTTCTTTCAAAAACTGTCAAGAATATGCATAGTCGAGCATCTTTTCGTGACAAAATATCGCGCTTAAAACGGGAACGTTTTTTATCCAAAAATGAAATAGCGCCCCTAGAGATCAAAGAGGTTAACCACTAGGCTACCTGCCGGTGTTTATCTGACTAGATTTTTTTTTATGTATATATATCAGATTTTTTTTTTTATATATTAAAATATATATATAATAATTATGTCTCCCCCTGCATAGATATATTACATTTATTACATGTGTTAACAACATTGGTCAGCTAGGAGAAATTAGAATAGGTAAGGTTGAGTTGAAGATGAGTGCAATATAAGCCTAAGAGATGGTGAAAGTACATTTTCAACAAGGTTGCATAATAATGATTTTCTATATGTAAAAACAGTAAACTCAGTTATCAAGGTTTAAAGGGACCAATATGACAGAATGTTTTATCACAAACAAATGTGCCACTCCTATCCAGAATATTAGGCTATTTCCTGGTATAGGGTACTATGATTGGTTTACTTTATGTTTGTTTGATAAAAAAAAAGATTTAAAAAAGAGACAGAACTATTTAAGTCTTTAGAAAGAATATAGAATAAAAGCTATGGTTGATGCCACTTTTTAATCGATAGACCTACCAGAAGAGGGCATTATTGTATTGTAGAGAGTAAATGGCTTGCCTTACCTTCTCAATGGGAATTATCCTGCTGCACTACAGCCACCTTTTTAAAGTCTACAAAATCACCTATACTACACTCTTTACATTCACCATACAGTGCCTTCATAAAGTATTTTGTTACGTTACAGCCGTATTCTAAAATGGATGGGGGGGGGAGAGTCCTTAGCAATCTACACACAATACCCCATAATGAAAGGGCAAAAATAGGTTATTAGAAATGTTTGCAAATATATTAAAAATGTAAAATATAAATACCTTAAGTATTCAGAGCCTTTGCTATGAGACTCAAAGTTGAGCTCAGGTGCATCCTGTTTCAATTGATCATCCTTGAAAGTTTTCCAAAACTTGATTGGAGTCCACCTGTGGTAACTCCAATTGATTGGACATGATTTGGAAAGTCACACACCTGTCTATATAAGGTCCCCCATTTGACAGTGCATGTCAGAGCAAAAACTGAGTCAATAGGTCGAAAATTTGTTTTTACAGTTCCGAGACAGGATTGTGTTGAGGCACAGATCAGGGGAAAGGTACCAAAACATTTCTGCAGCATTGAAGGTCCCCAAGAACAGAGTGGCCTCCATCATTCTTAAATGGAAGAAGTTTGGAACCAGTTTAAATGGAAGAAGTCTGGAACCAGTTTGGAACCACGCCAAGCCAAACTGAGCAATCGGGGGAGAAGGGCCTTGGTCACAGAAGTGACCAAGAACCCAATGGTCACTCTGACAGATCTCCAGAGTTCCTCTTTGGAGATGGGAGAACCTTCCAGAAGGACAGCCAACTCTGCAGCACTCCACCAATCAGGCCTTTATGGTATAGTATCCTGATGGAAATCACTCCTCAGTAAAAGGCACATGACAGCCCACTTGGTGTTTGCCAAAAGGCACCTAAAGGACTCTCAGACCATGAGAAACAAGATTTTCTTGTCTGATGAAACCAAGATTTAACTCTTTGGCCTGAATGCCAAGCGTCACATCTGGAGGAAACCAGGCACCACTCATCAGCTGGCCAATACCATCCCTACGGTGAAGCATGGTGGTGGCAGCATCATGCTCGGGAGATGTCTTTCAGCGGCAGGGACTGGGAGACTAGTCAGGATGGAGGGAAAGATGAACTCTGCAAACTACAGAGAGATCCTTGATGAAAAGCTGCTCCACAGCGCTCAGGACCTCAGACAGGGGCGAAGGTTCACCTTCCAACAGGACAATGACCCTATGATTTGGAAAGGCACACACCAGTCTATATAAGGTTCCACAGTTGACAGTGCATGTCAGAGCAAAATCCAAGCCATGAGGTCGAAGAAATTGTCCGTAGAGCTCCGAGACAGGATTGTGTCGAGGCACAAATCTGGGGAAGGATACCAAATCATTTCTGCAGCGGTGAAGGCCCCCAAGAACACAATGGCCTCCATCATTCCTAAATGGAAGAAGTTTGGAACCACCAAGACTCTTCCTAGAGCTGGCTGCCTGGCCAAACTGAGCAATTGGGGGAGAAAGGCCTTGGTCATGGAGGTGACCAAGAGCCCGATGGCCACTCTGACAGCTCATGAGTTCCTCTGTGGAGATGAGAGAACCTTCCAGAAAGACATCCATCTCTGTAGCACTCCACAAATCAGGCCTTTATGGTAGTGGCCAGACGGAAGCCACTCTTCAGTAAAATGCACATGACATCCTGCTTGCAGTTTGCCAAAAGGTACCTAAAGACCATCAGACCATGAGAAACAAGATTCTCTGGTCTGATGTAACCAAGATTGAACACTTTGACCTGAATGCCAAGCATCACGTTTGGAGGAAACCCGGTACCATCCCTACGGTGAAGCATGGTGGTGGCAGCATCATGCTGTGGGGATGTTTTTCAGCGGCAGGGACTGGGAGACTAGTCAGGATTGAGGCAAAGATGAACCAAGCAAAGTACAGAGAGACCATTGATGAAAACCTGTTCCAGAGTGCTCAGGACCTCAGACTGGTTCACCTTCCAACAGGACAACGACCCTATACACACAGCGAAGACGACGCAGGAGTGGCTTCGGAACAACTCTCTGAATGTCCTTGAGTGGCCCAGCCACAGCCCAGACTAGAACCTGATAGAACATCTCTGGAGGGACCTGAAAATAGCTGTGCAGCAATGCTCTCCATCCAACCTGACAGAGTTTGAGATGGGAGAAATTTCCCAAATATAGAAGTGCCAAGCTTGTAGCGTCATACTCAAGGCTGTAATCGCTGCCAAAGGTGCTTCAACAAAGTACTGAGTAAAGGGTCTGAGTACTTATATAAATGTCATATCTCAGTTTTTAGTAAACATTTCTAAAAACCTGTTTTTGCTTTGTCATTATGTTGTATTGTGTGTAGATTGATGGGGAAGGAAATGTAATCAATTTTAAAATTAAGGCTGTAACTTAACAAAATGTGGAAAAGGTCCAGGGGTCTGAATACTTTCCGAAGGCACTTTATCTTCATTTGTATGTCATGAATCTTTAAGTTCGTTTGCCGTTATGTGTCTCGGTTTTCAGAATTTAAAGGCGCCCACTAGAGGTCAATGCTATGGAAGTCCAGAGAGGACACATGAATAAATAAATTCCCTCGTTGTGTCGAGATCCTAACTTATTATTTGTTTCATGATCACGACATAACAAAAGTTGTTTTGTTGAGATCACTCTATATATCGGTGGAGCGGTATTGATAATAGAGTGACAGTATGTCTGAGGCAGCAGAGCTCATGGTGGATCAGCATATACGTTTCTATTGATTGCTACACTAAGGGATGGTACATTTAATGTTAAGATCATGCTTTAATTTGTGTTTGGAGCTCATTATCAGTTTATAAATTAGAATGTTGGCAAGCTAAATGTCCCTTACCTTGAGCTAAGAGCTTGTGGGGCATTTAAGCCCTCATGGGGCATTTAAGACCTGAACAATGCCTGACAAGCAGCACTGTCTCCCAGGCTATGCAGGCTATGCACTCAACAAACAGGTGGTAGATGTTTTCAGCCCTCTGCTATGTGCCGTCTTTACATGAATTACCTAGTGGGGAAGCAACCATGAACAGCCATCCATGAGATGTCTTTCTGTTTGTTTGTGATGTCGTGGTGATTGAACTTTAACCATACCTGTTGCGTGTCTATGGCTGAGCTGACTCTCAGGTGGGCCATGATGTCCTTGTACATCCAGGATGCCAGCCTCAACCGTGGGCAGATCTGACCTGAAGGCAAAATCTTTCCACATATTGTACACTGGTGGGGGGTCCCAGCAATAGGGTACAGTGTGGTCGAGGGTGCTGAGTCCCAGGGTTCTGAGGATAGGAGTTGCAAAGTACCGTTCAAATTACTTGGCTTTCCTGTCTGTCTTGTGGATGTTGGTGACCAAGTTGGATAGTCCTTGTGCCTTAATGATGTTAAGGATGTCCACCCAGTCTCAACTGCTTTGTGCAGGGTGCTGTGCTTGAATTGCTCCATCTGGCTCCCCCAGACAAAGGTGAGCATCATACGTTCGATTTTCTTGCTGGTCGCTCTCTCCGGGGGAAACAACCTGCCTAGGTACAGTAGAATGGGGAGAACGATTGCATTCAGGACCTGGATCTTACCCGTCATTGTGAGGGACCGTGCATTCCATTCGCAGATATTCTGTTGGACATGGTGGATGGTCTCGTCCCAGCTGACGGAGCCATCTTCATCCCTCTGACCCCAAGCAGCTTTATGGTCTCTGTTTTGACAGGGAAAGAGTTGGTGAGAGAGTCTCATGCCAGTCCTGTGACAGGTACAGTTCACTCTTAATCCTGTTGATGAGGGCACCAGTGGCTGCATAGTAGTCTTCCACCACTTTTCCATAAAGAGACGTGTTTTTCTACATCATCATGTACACAGTGTGACCTTTGGTAGGTTGGCTGCTGGTAGGCTTTGGCAGCATTACAGCAAAGCCAAGTCAGTCCCTTGCTCATGGTTCACTTCTCACAGGGTAAGTGAAATGATAGGCTACAATGACTTTGCTCATGGTCCACACCGAAAATGATATGTAACAACACCCTCAGTGCACCAAACACGAAACCCCAATACAAATGTAACAACAGCACAACAAAATTGATCAACAAGTTCCTTGAATTTTCTTTTGCAGGTGCCTGTTCATTATAGGATAGACACTTATGGTTTAGCTGCACCAATCAAAGTAGTGAAGCAAGACTTTAGTGGTCAAAACCATTCATCTTGGGGCAACGGGGGGAGCAGGATTGCAAATTGCAATCATATCACGCAATTATACAATTTATAAAATGGTCATATATATTTTTTAATACAGACAAGCTAAAAAATGTACTAAAATTATCACATTTTCTGGTAAAAAAGTGGAGCTGCAACTTTGCACCCCGTATTTTAATTTGCTTAATTTATTTTAAGGCTCAGGCGTACAAGTACAGGCTATGCCGAAAAGCTGTTTAGCTCAGTCGTGACTGGCGAAGAAGAAGAACTTTGCAGGTGTTTCTTTTTGTTCTTTTTTAAAATCATGCTTGTGGGAGGTAACATTAAAATAAAACCCAGCACTGAAAATAAAAGTAGACTGAAATGTATTAGCATGTCATATCGTAGGGGAAACACAGCAGAGCTGCATAAAAAAATCAGAAGTCCCCAATTTGGATTTCCCACTTCAAGTCCAGCTATAAATGATTTACTCTGGATGTTGTCTTTCAGTTGAAAACATTTATATTTATGTTCTTGTGGGCTTTAAAGAGGATTAAATAGCATCCACTGGCCCTTGTGAAATGTCCCCTTGTTTACATGCTAACAATGCACTCTGAAGTTTTGGGATTACCTTTACAGTGGTTATGACATGTTTTAACATAAAGTCAGAGAACATTGAAAGTGGTGGGTCAAGTTACACCAACAACTAAAAAAAGCTGTAAAGTATCACTCAAACATGAGTTTTGGTCTAATTGGTTCCATGTCTTGGTTGATTCCAAACGTCTCCCATTTAACAATGATGGAGGTGTTCTTGGGGACCTTCAATGCTGCAGATATGTTTTGGTATCCTTCCCCAGATCTGTGCCTCGACACAATCCTGTCTCGGAGCTCTACGGACAATTCCTTCAACCTCATGACTTGGTTTTTGCTCTGACGTGCACTGTCAACTGTCGGACCTTATATAGACAGGTGTGTGCCTTTCCAAACCATGTCCAATCAATTGAATTTACCACAGGTGGACTCCAGTCAAGTTGTAGAAGCATCTCACGGATGATCAATGGAAACAGGATGCACCTGAGCTCGACTTTGAGTCTCATAGCAAAGGGTCTGAAAACTTATGTAGTTAAGGTATTTCAGTTTTTTTTATTTTGAATACATTTGCAAACATTTCTAAATACCTGTTTTCACTTTGTCATTATAGGGTATTGTGTGTAGATTGATGAGGCAAAAAAAACTATTTAATCAATTTTAGAATAAGACTGTAACGTAACAAAATGTGGAAAAAGGGAAGTGGTCTGAATACTTTCCGAATGCACTGTATATCAAGTATCCGTGGCGCAGTGGTTAACTGCGGGTCTGAGCATCTTATCAGTTACTGTTACAGGTTCGAACCTTCCACCGTGCTTCATTTTTTGCTGTGAATCCCTTTTTTTTGCTGTCAAAAACTATGAATCTATGGCATTATTTAGGATAGAAGCTTATACTAAATAAAACAAATTGTTTGAACAACAATGTGCAGAAAGTGTGGTGTCACAAATATTTTCAATTGAATATGCTTCCACCGGGATTCAACATTGTAAGTACGGTGTCAAGTAGAGGTCGGTGTTTGAAAGCGACTTGGAATCGAGGAAAGCCCCGGAACCACTGCAAAATCAGTGAAAAACCACTTGATCTAACAAAGCTTTGGACGTCATTGATCACATGATAATGTTATGTTGAAACAAGCATCAGTCCACTGCATCAGAGCATCGGAGCTCTAGTATCATACGTCCCATTACTCAAATTTTGTCCAGTAGGATTTCTCAAGGAAAACTCCCCCACTGCTATGTCAAAGATAATACATCTAAAGTATTTATAACAAAGTATACTATCGTATTTTTTAATGTGTGTGTGAGAGAGAGAGAGAGAGAGAGAGAGAGAGAAAATATGATCACAGTCACACTGAATTGTGAGCACACATTTCATATATTTTTTCAAATGTTAAAAACAGTATTTTCATTATTGAAAAAGAAAACCTGTTGTTTGACTAAGCTTACAGCAATCAGAGTTGTATTGAGTAATAATCTAGGTGAGGGCAGTCACTGTTTGTTCAGTCTGCTTCATAAAACTTAGCCAACATTCCCATGTCCACAGAATGAGACCCAGCTTTAACGTGGTGGCAGTAAAGTTGTAACTATAATGACTACATGTCATCAATACTATACTTTCTTTCCACCACAATTTTTCTTTTAAGCAAATACTTTATCAGGACAAGGGAGCAGTTTCTAAAACAAGCTCTAAGGTATTGAGAAATGCCTAAGCTTACTGACAAATGTTTATGATTGATGACACAAATAAAGGGGAAGAAGCAGTGAAGAGAGGAAGGGGACTTTCATGTGAGTCATTTTACAGAAAAAGTTGTGTGTGTGATATTATTCATACTCAACCAATGAAATAGGTAAATATTATACACTGAGTGCACAAAACATTAGGAACCCCTTCCTAATATTGAGTTGCACCCCCTTTTGCCCTCAGAACAGCCTCAATTAGTCGGGGCTTGGACTACAAGGTGTCGAAAGCGTTCCACAGGGATGTTGGTCCATGTTGATTTCAATGCTTTCCACAGTTGTGTCAAGTTGGCTGGATGTCCTTTGGGTGGTGGACCATTCTTGATACACACAGGAAACTGTTGAGCGTGAAAAACCCAGCAGCGTTGCAGTTCGGTGTGCCTGGCATCGACTACCATACCTCGTTCAAAGGCACTTAAATATTTTGTCTTGCCCATTCACCCTCTCAATAGCGTTCGTACACATTTCTCAATTGTCTCAAGACTTAAAAATCCTTCTTTAACCTGTCTTCTCCCCTTCATCTACATTGATTGAAGTGGATTTAACAGGTGACATCAATAATGTATCATAGCTTTTACCTGGATTCACCTGGTCAGTCTATGTCATGGAAAGACATATATGGCGCCGAAGAACATGGCTGACGTTTCACATTCTTCCAACCAATTGTGCAATTTTTTTTTTTGTGTGTGTTTTGTGTAACTTAAAAAAAAAACGTATTGCTCCTCCTCTTATGACCGAAAATAACTTCTGGACATCAGAAAACCGATTACTCACCACAGACTGTGAGAAATGTTTCCTATTTCCTGCTTTCACCGGAACAGGCCCAGATCCATGCCTTTTGTGTGAAGAAAAGACGTCGGAAAAGGGGATGCAGATCGGGGATCCTTCGGAGAAGCGAGCGAGTAAACTCTCAATGCCTTCCATTCTCCTTGCTAACGTGCATAAAATTGATGACCAATAAAATTGATGACCAAGATTAATAAAATTGATGACCAATATTAAGATTATCCTACCAACGGGACATTAAAAACGTATGTTTCACTGAGACGTGGCTGAACGAAGAAACTGACAATATAGAGCTGGCGGGATTTTCCATGCACCGGCAGAACAGAGACGCTGCCACTGGTAAGACGAGGGGTGGGGGTGTGTGACTTTTTGTCAATAACAGCTGGTGCACGATGTCTAATATTAAAGAGGTCTCGAAGTATTGCTCGCCTGAGGTAGACCTTATGATGAGTTGTCGACCACACGACCTACCAAGAGAGTTCTCATCTGTATTATTTGTAGCTGTCTATTTACCACCACAAAGCGAGGCTGGCACTAAGACTGCTCTCAACCAACTCTATAAGGCCATAAGCAAAAAAGAAAATGCTCACCCAGATGTGGCACCCCTAGTGGCTGGGGACTTTAATGCAGGCAAATTTAAATCAGTTTTACCAAATTTTTACCAGCATGTCACATGTGCTACCAGGAAAAAATTAATCCTAGACCACCTTTACTCCACAATTCTATCCTCCTGATTCCTGCTTACAAGCTAAAACTAAAGAAAGAAGTACCAGTGACTCACTCAATACAGAAGTGGTCAGATGAGGCGGATGCTACACTACAGGACTGTTTTGCTAGCACACTGGAATATGTTCCGGGGTTAATCCAGTGGCATTGAGGAATACACCACCTCAGTCATCGGCTTCATCAATAAGTGCATCGATGACGTCCCCCCCCACAGTGACTGTACGTACATATCCCAACCAGAAGCCATGGATTACAGGCAACATCCACATCGAGCTAAAGGCTAGAGCTACCGCTTTCAAAATGCGGGAGACTAATCCGGACGTTTATAAGAAATCCCGCTATGCCCTCTGACAAAACATAAAACAAGCAAAGCGTCAAAACAGGATTAACCTCTCTGGAATATGTGGGACGGTAGCGTCCCACCTCTCCAACAGCCAGTGAAAGTGCAGGGCGCCGGGGGGATGGTAGGGGACGCCATGTGCGACTGACGTGTTTTCAGTTTGCTCCCGTGGTATTCTTAAAGTTTATGTGAATTCTGCAGCAGAACCATATTTATTTTCAAATATTAATTTGGTGATCCCTTTCCGTAAAAACCAAGACTACTTTGCTTCCGAATGTCAGCATGTCGACCAAACATAAGGCCAAGAGCATGACTTTGAGAAAACCCAGCCTACAAGACCCGCTCTCATCACCGCCCTCTCCTGAGTCTGAGGGCCCGGGGACGCACACTTTACCCGGGGTGAACATTCTCGAGGCCATCAAACTACTACGCTCTGAGATAGTTGAAATGAAAACACAGGTGGTTGCTACGATTGAGGCCAGAATACAGGAGGTTTCTGATACTTTAAAAGCAGATTTAACCATCCTGCGGAACGAGACTGTGCCAGCAATCACATTACTCAAAACAACAACTGCGTCACACACTACAACGATTGCAGCACTAGAGTCCTCCGCTACTAATGTCTCCGATTTAACTACCTGGAGGCTGAAGTTAAACGCCTAGCTGCGGATTTGAAAAAGGTGAGTGAGAGCTGTGTGAGTTTAGAGGGATTCTCTCGCCGCAATAATCTGAGACTTGTATCAGTCCCAGAGTCCGCGGAAATGCATCGCGCCACGGATTTTGTTTCATGGCTGCTGAAGGATGTTCTTGCCTTAGATGAAAAGCCCCTGATTGATCGAGCCCACCGGTCGCTGCGCCCAAAGCCCCGGGATGGGGAGAGGCCCCGTGACATAATTCTTCGAGTGCACTTTTTTCATGAGAAGATGGAGATCCTCCGACGAGCCCGTAATACCATGAGTTTTCAAGGACAGAGCTTTTCCATCTACCAGGACTACTCCCCCACTGTTTCCAGGCAGCGCGCAGCTTTCGGACAGGCCAAACGAGTACTTCGGGACCATCCAAGTGTGAAGTATGTTCTGCGATTCCCGGCCCGTTTATGGATATCTCATGAGGGTAAAGACTACACATTTGAATCTCCGGATGAGGCTATGGCTCACATTCAACGTCACATCAAGAAGTCTTGAATATGCTTACAGTTCAGCAACTGTTGCTTGCGAACTGTGGATAGTAAGTACCCCACTTGTGGTACAATTATGTTTAGATATAACAGGCTAGTCTTGTATAGTTGGTGAAACTATTCAGGCTTATTTGATGTGATCTAATGTTTTGATCATCTAGTGTGCGTGCCTTATCTTGCTCACCTATTTAGTTTGTTTACACATTGTCTCAGTGACTCAAAATATTTTTGGTTATTTGTTTACTGCATCCGTTTGCATTGACCCAGTAAACAGTAAATGTCTCCCGGGGCTACACGGTTTCTGGGGCCTCACTTTAATTTTAAAAGTTTTGAGCGTCATTTATGCCCAGCAAACGTTCAACGTTGCGCACACGTAGTTTTTTGGTATTGGTTGCAAGCTGTCTCAGCTTCAACTAGACTACTATTATAATTACTATTATTTTTGATTGTCTTACTATGATTTCCTTACTTCAAATTAGATTTTTGGCTGAGAGCCTTTATACATTTTATTTATTTTCTCTCTCAATGCCTGTTATAAGACTGGGAATACAATTATATACATCTACAAGTGGTGCTTTTGTCATTCCGTTTGCACAAGGGATTCGCCTTTTTTTTTATTTGAAAAAATACATACAAATCTTTCTTTTTGCTGCTTGATCCACTAACAAAACGCGACTTTAAAGAGCGGGACTGTGGGTTTAGGTTTAAGACCGCACTCTCACAGACATACTGTGCGAAGAGAACATGTTCTATTTAGGCTTGTACCTCATTTGGGGAGGTATTGTCTGGGATGGGGGGATGGGGGGGGCAGGTTGAATTGTTCAGTTCAAATGTTGTCATTCTGTTTTTTTTCTGTTTTTTTTTCTGTACTTTTTCCAAACATTTACCACCGTACATTATTACTCTGAGACAAGTTACTCTGGGGGTTTTGGGCGCTCATTGCTTTTCCATTCTATGCTCTGATGACAGGGTTGAATAACGGGAATGCCCAGAGGGGCCGAAATAATACGATCAAGTACATTTCTTGGAATACCAAAGGGGTTAACAACCCGGTGAAGCGTAAGAGGGTGTTGACACACTTAAAGGGTTTGAATGCAAGTATTGCATTTCTACAAGAGACTCACTTGAGGACTGGTGAGCATTTTAGGATGCGTAAGGACTGGGTTGGTCAAGTGTTCCACTCAAACTTTCATAGTAAATCAAGAGGTGCTGCTATTCTGGTTGATAAAGCTACTCCCTGTGTAGCTTCTGAGGTTATTGCTGATCCTAAGGGACGATACGTCATAGTAACCGGTGAACTGTTTTCTACCCCTCTTGTTTTGGCTAGTGTTTATGCTCCCAATTGGGATGACACAAGGTTCATTTCTTCCTTTCTGTCTGCTATTCCCAATTTAGATTCTCATTTGTTGATTTTAGGGGGGGATTTCAACTGTAAAATGTCCCCAGTTCTTGACAAGTCCTCACAAACAAATACAGGCCCATCTAAATGTGCCCTACTTATTCAATCCTTTCTTCACCTACAGATAGACAGTATTCCTTTTATTCTCATGTTCATCAAACATACTCCCGGATTGATTACTTCTTTTTGGACAAAAAAATCTGCCTAACCTTCGGCAGTGTACTTACGAGAGTATTGTTATCTCTGACCATTCACCATTAGTGCTTGAACTAGAGTCTCCCCAGCGACCTCCTATGTGTTATCAATGGCGTCTCAACCCCATTTTACTCTCAGATAAGGAGTTTGTCAATTTAATTTCTTCTGAAATTACCTTATTCCTAGAAACTAATTCAACACCAGGTATGTCCTGCTCTACCATATGGGAGTCTCTCAAAGCATACCTACGTGGCCAAATTATTTCTTATACAGCCAACCAAAACAGAGTTCGCTCCCAGCGACTTCGGGACCTGAGCGAGTCCATAGCCACATTGGATGAGAAGTATGCTACGGATCCTTCCTCTGATCTGCATAAAGAGCGCCAACTACTCCAATCTGAATTTGATGAGCTTTCTACCAGGCAAGCTGAACAGTTACTCTTGCGAGCTCGATACAAAGTCTATGAACAAGGCGACAAGGCCAGTAAACTCCTTGCGCATCAGATCCGTAAATCTGAGGCCTCACGTTTAATCCCACAAATAAGGACCCCGTCTGGTGCCACCACAGTTATACATAATGAGATCAACGATCAATTTAAACAATTTTACTCTGCGCTATACACCTCTGAATCCCCTCAAGACCCCTTGTTGATTGACTCCTTCTTTAATGGCTTGAATATGCCTTCAATTGATACAGACTCCCATGACTGGGAATTTACGCTTGAGGAGATTGCAACAGCAGTGTCCGCAATGAAAAGTGGTAAATCACCGGGTCCGGACGGTTTTCCAACCGAATTTTACAGGACGTTTTCTGGTCTGCTTTGCCCATTCTTGTCTCAACTATTTGCAGAGTGCCTCAATACTTCAAAGCTACCGCCTAGTCTTTATCAGGCTTCAATTTCATTACTACTAAAGAAAAACAAAGACCCCCTGGAATGTGGATCCTATCGCCCAATCTCGCTTTTAAACTGTGATTACAAAATCCTAGCTAAGCTTTTAGCCATCCGTATGGAAGGCTTGCTGCACCAAGTAATACACTCTGACCAGACTGGCTTTGTGAGAAATAGGCATTTATTTTTCAATATCAGGCGCCTTATGAATATACTGTACTCCCCAGCGTCGGAGGACCCGGAGGTGGTGGTCTCACTTGATGCCGAAAAAGCGTTTGACCGCGTTGAGTGGGATTACCTAACAGCTGCCCTTTATAGATTTGGCTTTGGCCCCAAATTCATTGCGTGGATAAAGATTCTTTATTTTTCCCCCATGGCTTCGGTACGGACTAATAACTTGTCCTCTGACTATTTTCCCTTGCACCACGGATCCAGACAGGGTTGCCCACTCTCCCCCTTGTTGTTTGTTTTGGCAATCGAGCCTCTCGCCATTGCACTACGCTCTAATGATGCCATTCAAGGCATAATCAGGGCGGGCTGGGATCAGAAAGTCTCGCTATATGCTGACGACCTCCTTTTGTTTATCTCCAACCCTGATACCTCATTGCCACGTGCCCTATCTGTTCTTAAAAAGTTTGGATCAATCTCAGGGTACAAGCTGAATCTAGGCAAGAGTGAGCTTTTTCAGGTAAACAAGGCTGCTTTAAAGTGCTCTTTCACAAGTTCTCAGTTTAGGATTGTCCGGGATCAATTCACTTACTTGGGAGTAAAAGTGACAAGGAAATATTCAAATTTGTTTCAGGAAAACTGTGTTGCTCTAGCAGACAGATTGAAACAATCTTTTACTTTTTGGAATTTGCTACCCCTTTCTCTTATCGGAAGGATTAATGTCATTAAAATGAATGTGTTGCCCAAATTTTTATATTTATTTCAATGTTTACCCATTTTTATTCCAAAATCTTTTTTTATTTCACTGGATCAAACATTCATGCATTTTATTTGGGATGGCAAGGTACCACGGATTGGTAGAAAACATTTACAGAAGCCTAGGTCATTGGGGGGTTTAGCTCTACCAAATTTTCAGACATACTACTGGGCTGCAAATTTCAGAGCCGTTCTGTACTGGCTGCAGACTGATCCTACTGGCCCTAGACCACTCTGGGTCCAGATGGAGTCTGAATCGTGTAAACCTGCAGCACTTTCCTCTGTGCTGTGCTCGTCTCTCCCAGTGTCCTTAGGCAAAAGGTGTCCGACTGGATTCTTGATAGGGGGGTACCCATGGGCAGTACTCCAAAAAGGGCTGTAAGGGGAGACGGATCTATAACAGTGTCATATATATCAGAGAAACATTTAAATATTAATTCCCAGAAACCTGACAGTTTATGACAGCCCCAAAACATATGCAACAGTGTGGCTGGTTCCACCTTACATCTGACACAGGTAGGATCAAAATCAGAGAATATTCTTCCAAGTTTGGCCCCGACCAGTGGATACAGTATATCAATTTATTTGAATTTGCCGCGCTGCATTTTCCCTTAAACAGGTCAACATTCACAAAGCCGCTGGTCCAGACGGATTACCAGGATGTGTACTCAAAGCATGCGCGAACCAACTGTCAAGTGTCTTCACTGACATTTTCAACCTCTCCCTGACCGAGTCTGTAATACCTACATGTTTCAAGCAGATCACCATAGTCCCTGTGCCCAAGGAAGCGAAGGTAACCTGCCTAACTGATTACCGCCCTGTGGCACTCACAGTGGTATATGGTCTGACCATATAGACTGTTTACTCTGCTACCGCACAGCAAGCGGTAGCGGAGCGCCAAGTCTAGGACCAAAAGTCTCAACAGCTTCTACCCACAAGCCATTAGACTGCTGAACAATTCATGAAAATCGTCAACGAACAATTTACATTGACCCCCCCCATTGACCATTTCACTGTAAAGTCTACACTTGTTGTATTCGGCGCATGTGGCAAATAAAGTTTAATTTGATTTGACTAATGTTTTGTACTCAGTGTATGTAACACAAAATCCTGTATTTGTGTATGTTGGGGACGTACATCCAACTACCTGTGCAAAACATGTATATGCCTCTATACAAATTGTATATGCATGTGTACAGTATGTGTGAGTAGATATGCATGTGTGTGTTTCAGCATGTGTACACATCTGTGTGACACTCATCTCATCTTTGTCACTGCTGTTGAGAGGTGGGGTGGCCCGTCATCAATCAACAGAATGAGAGCAGATGCAGAGACAAGACTGGAACCTGATGCCAGAGTGTCCAGTGTCCCTTCCTCTTCAGGGCCATGCCACCAACGACGTCCACCTCCCTCCCTCCTGTCACTGCACCAACCACAGCAGTGACGATCCTCTCCCACTCTAGCGCCTCCTGGGATGGTCTAGTGGTGGTCTACCACAGTCTCGTGTCCCTGGTTGTAGGTCACACCACCGCAGAGAGAGAGAGAGAGAGGGAGGGAGGGAATGTGTGTGTGTGTGTGTGTGTGTGTGCGTGCGTGCATAAATGAGTGAAATGAGGGTTGTTCTGGTTGTCTGTCACACCACAGCACAGAACACAGGAAGAAGGAAACCAGGGGAATCATTCAAACCAGACAGAGTAGAGCAGCCCTTTACAAAACTGAAACCACACTGACCTTAGACTGACTCCAAATGACTCACCAGATGTTTACTATGTTGGCCCTCTTCAAACTTTAGGTTTGTTGAAACTCAATGATAGATGACGGCACTAGAGTGTGTGTGTGTGTGTGTGTGTGTGTGTGTGTGTGTGTGTTTGTGTGTGTGTGTGTGTGTGTGTGTGTGTGTGTGTGTGTGTGTGTGTGTGTGTGTGTGTGTGTGTGTGTTTGTGTGTATTTGAGACCAATTCAAGTCCTACCTGAGACCATTATGACTGAGGACACATTAACAAAGATGTGCTATTGAGTCAGACATAACAAGACTATTGTGGGCAAGGGGAATCGCGTTTGATGTTTTTCACTCTTCACTTTGATATCTTAGGGTTTATCCTCCTGTTCATGTTTTGGAGAAAGATTGGGTCACATTTCTGTTTTGTTACTTTAATATTGAAAGGTAATGTTCTTGTCTTGTTTTATTCTGTACCAATAACATTGCCCTGCTCGTGACCCCTTCATCTTTGACTTAATTTCCCCCTCTGGCCATTCGGATCAAGCCCGTATATTTTTAGAGAGAGAGGAGAGAGAAAGATAATGGTTTGGTTTATAGAAACCAAATGTTCCATCCCCTCCCATTCTATCCACCCTCCTCCCTCTCTGTCTGCCCTCTCCAACCCCGCACCTCAACCAGCACTTGGCCCACATTAGCTGGGCCTGAGGTGAGGATGCTGATACTCATACTTATTTTTACTAAGGAATGTGAAGTGGGATGTGTGGAATAAATATAGACATAACAATAAAAAGTTTAAGTGGTAAAAAGAGATGAGGGGGGGGGGGTGGGGGGGAACAGATGCAGGCAAGATGGCCAATGTAAATGAACTGACATCCAATAAATCTTACAATATGGTCAGAACATGCAGCAAAGCAGCACAATTGTGACTAAAAAAGTGACTAAAAAGGTTTGGTATGTAGTTGAATCAGACCCTTGGGGTCTCTGACTGACTGACCGCCTGCCTGCTATGGCAGGTGAACTGGCTGTTTGTTACACAATCTGTCTGTTCATAGATCAGTGTGCTATTTAATCAGCTGATGTATGACAGGTGAACAACAGAGCCAGAGAGATGAATCAGGATCAGCCAGGTTACCCTTCGGCAGCCCTGGGACACCCTGACTCCCACCCACTGGGCGAAAGGGTCCATATCAGGGCATGACACCTTTTTGATATTCTAGAGAAAATAGACCATTTGCATATTTTGAGTTTTGTGAATATGCACCATATCCTGACAAATTCTGAATCCAGATTTGTCTTTTATGATACTGGGATTACTCTGAATATCACACATGGACATTTCCTATGGTCGGATATGGACTCATTTAATATCCTGAGATATGTGACATATTTTTCTCTCTCTTCATGTTGCCAAATACTGTGTGCATCAGCAGATCTGTGTTTTCTCAGCACATTTCTCAGCACATTCCAGATATGCTTCTCTTGGCTGAGGTCCATATCCAGATCTAGATATGCCTTTTGATATGCTGAAAATAAGGACGATTTCTGATGCATTTCTTGAGACTTTCAGCACATGCTCAATAATTTGACAAATATGAAATCCATATTTTCCTTTCATGCACAAATCTTTTTTGGATTCCCTCTGGATATATGGCCGGATATTGATTCAATAGATATCCTTAGGTAGGACTATGTATGTGGACATCTTATTTTGTCTATATGATGACAAATACTGACAGTAAGCATACACAGTATATTTTCTCCGCACATACAATGCATATGCTCTTGACTGATGTCCATATCAGGATCTTGATACACTTTTTGATATGCTAAATAAGGACAATTTCTGATGCTTATTTAAGGACATACTCAATAATATGACAAATATCCAACCCATATCATTCTTTCAGACACTAGCTATAATTTGTGTATTCCCTCTGCATAAAGGTGATCGCCTTGCAACAAGAATCACGTATTTTAGAATTTGAGCACCACAAATGAGTGTGTAAACAGTGTGTGGTCGAACTGACAACTGGAGACACAAAGAAGTGAGAAGCTGTTCGGAAAATACCTAAAAGAAGTTAACACTAAAGTGAGAAGCTAATTTGAGAGGTTTTATTTAACTTAGTAACTAGAATCAAGAATGTTAGCTAGCTAATTTAGCCAGCAGCCAGTAGGGCTAGCTAGACTTGATAGGGGGGTGAAAGCTAACTGGTAGTCTAAGTTAGCTAGCTAACAAATAACAAAATTGCCTTTCCTTCAGCAAAATGTTTTTACCCCCTAACAAGCCTCGAGGTAACAGCTAATGTTTTAAAACGTTTAGGCGTATTTTGAATTACTGGTTAATATAAGCTAGCAACTCGGCTAGCTAGCTAGCTTGTTCCACTTAGTTTTATCGTCATGAATGAAGCAGGTAACGTAAACTCGTACATCGCCTTGGTCCATACAATTGCCCTTATTTTAGCGCCCCACGTAATAATTCCAGATCAACTGTAATGTCAATACCATTGTAAAGCACAATTTCTCCCCTTTCAAACAGAATCAATTACATGACCTAAACGCTGCCCGTTTCTGCATAATTCAAGAAGACAATGAGCCTCGTCGGGTCTTTTTAAAAAGGGCGGGTGGGGAAGCGAAACTAATGCGTGATAGTGAGAAGGAGAGATGTTGTGTGAGAAAATGGCTTTTTTTCACTCGATCTGTCCAACTTATCACCTTATCGCCTCTAAAATGTAAATAAAACACTATAAAGTGTTTATATAATGTGTCATTGCATTATATACCTATTTGAATGTTTGTGTCGCAGTTGAATCAGGTTTTTAGGGGCTACCTTGTGGTATGGTTATGTGAAATGACAATATTTTCTTGGAGTATCGACACAATTTTGATTCATGATATGCATTGACAGTTTGTAGTAAATCGCAGACTGACACTACCACCACGTTGGGTCTGGACTGCGAGGGACCCCCACTGACAACCCAATCTGCCAATAGTGTGTAACTGCAGCCCGCACTTCGAAGTGTTCCTGCATGTGGGCATTCCTGCATCTATTCCTTATATCTAATAACATGTAAGATATCCGGAAATATATAGATAGATAAAGATATCCCCTGATATTGACCCTTTTCGCCCAGCTACCTGCCTCTCTTCTGCCTCCTCCCTGCCTCCCTGGCAGGCTCTCTGGTCTCTGGCCTGGCTGAAAATCTGTCAACAACAGAGGCCATCTCTCATCTCTTTTCTGCTGTTTCGGGTGTTTTCCCTTCCTCCCCGCATGCGTGTGTGTGTGTTCGTTATGTTTCAGGATCAGCACCCTTCCTTCGAGGGCCCTGGGTGTGGCCCCTGGGGGGGGGGGGGGGGGGGGGGGTAATGAGGGCTGTGGCCCTTGACAAAGCACAGGCCTTCTTGCAGGCAGAGATAAGACGAGAGAAAGAGAGGGATTTGGGTTTCCATTGATAGAGTGGGGAGCTGTGAGAAAACAAGGAAGGCCTGAAAGCTGAGAGGGCACATCCCAGTACACACTCCTCTCCGCGCTACCTTCATTCCCCTGTCCCAGACCCATCGACTCTTGGCACCCAAAGGGATCTGTACAAACACTTGTGCCAGATTTGTAAAATAAACACCCGCACTTCTCTTTTTTCTCTCTCTCAAGGAGGTCATTGAGCGACAGATTTTCAGGAGGAGGAAAAATAAGATTTGCCATCATCAGGGAATGTTTCTGTTGTGTTTTTCAGTGTTTTGTTTGTGTTATTTTCTTGTCTGAGCAGCCCAAGAGGTATTATTGCTATTTTTTTAATAGCCACAATTATCATAACCAAAGGCATCGACATGGCAACTCAGTAACTCATGTTCAGCATTTTGACTTGGTCTGAACACAACAACATGTTTTACATTAATGCCTTATACGGTCTTTCTATATATTTTAATCCTAGATCCCGCTTCTATTTCAGTCTTAGTTCACTTCAGGTTTTGTTATTGGCAATGGAGAAATCCATTTGTGTCACCAAAACATGTGCCACAACAACAGCAAATAAAATAAGTTTGTAACAAAATAGATATCAATAACATCTGGGAGTCATTACATGAGAACACAAACTCGGAACCTGGAATGTGTGTGTGCTTTTGAATGTGTGTGTGCCAGTCCAATCACAACCTCCTGGACAGTAGTAAGTCTCCTCAGAGGAAGGGGAGGACCATCCTACTCAGTGAATTTCTGAAAAAATTCCCTTTAAAATAACTAAATATATTCATATGTCGACAAATACTGATTTAAAAAAAAACGTTTTTGCAATATTGGCCTACAGTTGTCTCAGCAGCACCCTCTAGGGTAGCACCATGGTGTAGCCGCAGGGCAGCTATTTTCCGTCCTCTGGCTACATTGACTTCAATACAAAACCTAGGAGGCTTATGCTCCTCACCCCTTCTATACACCTACATGGTAACTATGACACCTTCCGGAGGACATCCTCCGAACAATCAAAGATTTTTCAGTACGAACTAACATCTTGTCAATCCAATCAAAGGATCAGAGAATGAACCTAGTTCTTCGTATGTGTGATTTAAAAGCTTGGTGAGTTGGTGACAATGTTGGATTGATTGAAGTTGAGATAGTGAAAGTGATCATTTATTTCAATTTTCCTTGCTAACTTCAGTAGCAAGTAGCTAGAGTGCAGAGTGCAGTTTTTACTCTAACAACAATGTAGTGGATTTTTTTTGTTGAAAAACCCTTTCATTGCCCACATCAGGTTCAATCTTCTGGGAAAAAGTTTTGGTCTTCCCAGTCAAATCCTGTCCTGCCCTTAGTGGAAGAGTTGAGCTCTTCTCCAACACCATCCATCTATAATAAAACTGTCCTGCACTGAAGCCTCTGAACACCTCAACCCCTTTCCTGCACTGAAATCAAGCCTCTGAATACCTCAACTCATACCTCATACCCTCCTTCAATCACTGCTGTAATCCCTTCCCAGCACTGTGTAAGTAGCCCCCTCATGTTTGGATAAATACCATAGCAGACCAGCAGCTAACATAATCTAGTTATTACATATACACATCAGTGATTTTACTCTTTGCTTGGACTAACTCATTCTTAGCTCATCTGTCTAAATGTCCTGTGTTCAGGGGTAAAAAAACAAAAAAACATTCACAATCTTTCCGTTCTGAGCAGAACTTTCCGATGTTCTGACCAGAGATTAAGTTCTGAACCAGTTCAAACCCCCTAAAAGTTACGGTTCATAAACCTTCATTAAGTTCATTTCTTAACCTGTGAAATCAACATTGTTTTTACATTCAACTAATTCATTTACTCCACCAATTTGCGCCAATAGTGCAGCTTGCTGTGGAACGGGTAAAATAGTTGTTTACATGTTTGTGCAGGCATGTAAGTGCAGGCGCGAGATGCAACTGAAATTTCCCAGGTAGGGAGCAAGCGAGAGAAAGGGGTATGCATGGAGGGGGCTTGGCTTGAAGCGCTGAACATCACAACTTGAAATGGAATATGTTTATGCTATAACTAGCATTATAACTGCACTGAATTACAGAATAATATAGTAGACATTTTGAATATTTCTGAACAAAAAAATAACATTATTAACCGGTTCTCAAGATTTGATCACTTTTGTTCCGGTTTCTGTTTCCGTTCCTCAATTTTATTTGGTTTTTGGTTCTGTTCTCTGAACCGGTTCCAATCCCTGGTTGAGTTATGGATTTCACTGCCCTCAGTGAATGAGTAGAGCTCTTCTCCAAAACCCTCCAGCCATGATGAGCCTGTCCTGCACTGAAGCCTCTAACCACCTCAACTAATACCTTGTACCCTCATTCAATCACTGCTGTGATACTTTCCCAACACAGTGTAAGGTATCCCTCATTTCCATTCCCCATAATATTTTACTATAAATGTTATTAAAATTTTTAGGTTAAAATCATTTGTATTTGACGATATTTGAAACACTCTTTGACGTCTCTGTGCGGTCCGCGCCTATACCGTGGGTCTCTCATCCTCCTCAACTTTTCAAATCCCCAGTCCTCAGCTCTCTCTTTTGATAAATGTGTGTGTGTGTGTGTGTGTGTGTGTGTGTGTGTGTGTGTGTGTGTGTGTGTGTGTGTGTGTGTGTGTGTGTATTGCGTTTGTGTAGAGACAGGGTGGCAGTGCCTTCTGCTCAATCAGCTCATTTTCAGATGTTTGGTAATCTGACACTTCACAGGGATTACACAGGGTCAGATGTTAGAGTGTATACGTATTAGGGAGGAACCCTAGAGATAATCCCACAATATCAACTGGCTTTACAGCTAATCACCCAATAAAGACTCATCTGGTGATAATGCATCTCTGTGATGTGACTTTTGCTTTGTAATAAAACATCAGCATCCATTTCTCATCTCAAATGACATAATTCTACAGCATATAGTCTTACTCAGCGTCAGATATAAACGCTGCTATACAGCAAGCCTGTAATCGGTGAATTATGTGTGTCGTTTTACGAGAGAGGCTTCTTTCTTTGGCTAGGCTACAGAGTGTAGTAACACAATCTGCCTAGTCCGACAGGTCAGGGCATCCTTTCAATAATAATAATAATAATAATAACGTTATTTGAGCCAGTGTTCTGAATCAGTGTGTCCCAAATGGTCAATGGTCAATGGTCAATGGTCAATGGTCAATGGCGCTCGGTGCTGTGGAATGGAAGATGGCATCTCTGAAGGCTTCATGTTCTTAGAAGGACAGAGGACAGGTCAGCTACTAATCTCAGTTTAAACAGAGGCCACTGCCACTACAAAGCAGGGGCTGACCCCAACTCCCCCTCTTTTCTCCTGGGTTAGCCCTAGCCTCCCACTCCTTTACCCCCACCACCCCCTATCAGCCCAGCACCCCGCTCCTTTGAGAGTAAACCCAGGGCTAAAGCACATTCCTGTGCAGTCAATAATTAGGGAATCTGCCAAAAGAAGGCAAAAGAAGATGGAGTGAGAGTGAAGAGGAGTAAATCGACCGAGAATAAATGGTTGTTTCACTCTCTCCATCACGTTATCACTTGTTGTACTTGTAGATCCTCTCCCCCTCCCTGTTCATATACCGTACTGCCTCCCCTCTTGGTTAAATGTAAACATGTTTAAGAGGGGTTGGTGTTTGGCTGTGGATCTGCTTCGTAACAGTGGTCCCCTCTAACTGTAATGGCAACTCCCAGAAGGAGTGTACAGCTGGTGTACAGCTGTCTTCCCCACTTCTGCTCTCCATAACATAACTATGTATCCATACTCTTTCTCTCCCTGTCTTTCTCATTCTCTCCCTCTCTCTCTCCTACAGTATGACTGTACGTTACAATTATTCATCATGCCATACTAACAAAGGCCACCACTCTCAACGGTGAAACCCAAGCTGTCACCAACAGCACGACAGGCAGAGGCTCCTTCCCACACAGGGTATCTTACACATTCTGTCTTAGAAACGTGATCCACCCTTAGACTCAGGTCTGAGAGCATACCTCAGCTGGGGAACTACAATGGATCAAAGAGAGGAAAGGAGACAACAGGTGATACTAAGTCTCGCTGTATCCCTACCCCCTCCAAAGACTACTTAGCTACAGGGATTACTCATCCTACCCCTTCAATGCACTTTACCCCCTTTTACCAAAGTGCTTGGGAATTGCAAGGGTGCACCGTATTGCGAGTTTACAGTAGTAATAGTTTACAGACTGTACAGTACCTCAAGTCCTTACCCTTCAACACCAGCAGAGGGAATTTAGTGATTTTCTACGGGCATGTCCACAGATTAAATATGCCACATGCATGCGCTCTCACACACACACACACACACACACACACACACACACACACACACATTCCATATCATTGTCAGAGCGGTGAGCTCATCAAAGGATATATTGGCATGGGAGCTGTTAGGCCCGAGACAAAGTAAATGCGACCCAGTCATCTAAATGTTCCATTGCCAGCAACATTATTATCCCTTGCTTGCTAGCTAGCCAACTACTGCTAACTTACAGTCACGTCAGAATAACAGCAAAGTAGCTGCATTTGCATTTGCTTAAGCTGTTTTATAGTGGCCTTCATTTTGGGGCGGCAGGGTAGCCTAGTGGTTAGAGCGTTTGACTAGTAACCGGAAGGTTGCAAGTTCAAACCCACGAGCTGACAAGGTACAAATCTGTCATTATTCTGCCCCTGAACAGGCAGTTCAGGGGCAGAACACTGTTAAGGATGTCATTGAAAATAAGAATTTGTTCTTAACTGACTTGCCTAGTTAAATAAATAAAACATTTTGGATACATCCATAACAATGAGCAAATGAGGCACGATTTTGCCTGGCATAGAACATTTGCACACTCGTCAGGACACTGTTGTTCAGAGGAGCTAGCCAGCAACACAGTTAACACATTCACTTCAAACTGAAGCTGGAAAGACTGCAAAAAACTAGCTGCACTTCGCTTCGTTTTACCTTTTTTTAGCTGACATTTCTTTGAATATATCGATAAAAATGATGCCAGCTGATTCATGACTGGCTGAGAAAGGCTGCCTGTCGCTGATTGAGAACCATACCCGGCCAAAACAAAGAAATACAAAAACATAGAAAAAGGGACATAGAATGCCCACCCAAATCACACCCTGACCAAACCAAAATAGAGACATAAAAAGCTCTAAGGTCAGGGTCAGGAGATTGAATTTTAATATTGAAACAATGTTGCAAATGTCAAGGTTTATACACACATTTCCACTGTTGAAACTACATGTTATTCTAAACAAAATGTAAGATAATGTCTAGATATTTTTTATAGTGGAGATCAAGTTTATAAATTGCTTGGCTGGGCTGATGAGACAGTGGATTGCGCAGTCAGATGGAATAGGATAAATAGGCATTTTAACATCATACATTTCGCCGATAACTTGTATAATAGACACCGGCTAGAATGAGGTTTTATCCAATCAGTATTCAGGATTAGACACACCTGTTGTATGAAATGGCATAACACAACACATTACATAAACTGGAATGACACCCCACAAATGGTTGCACAAAAAGAGCTCTGCGCAAACCACGGCCAAAAATATTCTAATGAGCCGCTCCCCTACATTTGAATTGTCACAAAAGAGCAAATAACCCTTTTGAGAACTTTAAAGAACCATTGAAGAGCTCAAAGGTTTATTTGAGTCATAATGGTTCCACATAGAACCATCACCCTTTCCAAATAACAATTTTTTTGTGAGTAGCCACCGTTACAATACTGTGAAACATATGGGACTACTATATACCAATTCAACAATCAAGAGAACTACTGACCTAATCATAGGGGCTACGACACAGCTGGCTGAGAGACACGGCTCAGAGAGGAAGGAAGTGTCGATTCGGCACAGATAACCTGGAACACCTGTTCTGTTATCTATGATATGTGTACTGTAATAGACCAACATACACTGTCCACAGCACAGTCAGGGCTGGAGCCTACCAAATTCCATTGTGCGTGTGTGTTTGTGACGCATGCATGCACATGCAAGTATAGTTATCTAATGTAATGTCTATCAGGCTTATGACCAATGGTTATGACTTACTGAATACTTATGGGGCCAGGACGTTTTCCTGCCCACATGACCTGACAAGGAAAAACTCCAGGCCCTACTCATAAACATAAAGAGTTGGCTGACCATTAAAACCTCACCACTATTCCACTACTTGGCCCTATCTGATCCTACACCAGGCTGTCATTCTGGGAGGAATGGGACGATATCGTTCAGCACACCTTGTAAATCCTCGGCAATAAAATCTCGTACACCCAAATACTTCTCTCCAGCTGCCACCACAACAACTATTTTCTGTGATTTACGTTCCATTTTTGCGGTACAGTTGACAACCTTGGCTATGAACACTAAGAAGTTAACTTTACTGGAACACATGTTATTCCTATTGACCTCGGCCTACTCACAGGGATCCTCTTAGGACAGAGAGAGAGAGAGAGAATAGACAATACACATCACGACAACACATGACTATATATAGGGCAGCGTTTCCCAAACTCGGTCCTCGGGACCCCAAGGGGTGCACGTTTAGTTTTTTGCCCTAACACTACACAGCTGATTGAAATGATAAAAGCTTGATGATTAGTTGATTATTGAATCAGCTGTGTAGCGCTAGGGCAAAAAAACAAAACGTGCACCCCTTGGGGTACCGAGGACCGAGTTTGGGAAACCCTGAAATAGGGAAACGTTCTCCAAGCTGTTCCATTGAATCATAATGAGCTACTTTATATTAAAACGTAAACATCCACCAATACCCAAAGTCTATATTAACGCCTCTAATTAGGAAGTGACCCAACATCCTGCTCCTTTTCCTCTTCCTCCTCTTTTTCAGTCTTTCTCTCTTGGGGTGAGAGCTGCCCATGAAGAGAATTCAGACCAGGGACAGGAAGGTCTAGGGGGTAGGGGTTAAAGAGGAGTAGTGAGGGTGTTTTGATTTGATCTATATGGCGTTTCACAAGGACTTTTAAAAATGCTTTAGGTTGGTCACAAAGAAAACAAGTTTTGAAACCACTATGATATTATTGTCCTATAGTACTATATAGTTGTGGTTTGGGAGCCGCTATACTCATCCCTTTACATAAATTGGACTCTGGTGATATCATTAAAAGCACTGGTGATGTCATTAAAAGCACTGGTGATGTCATTAAAAGCACTCTGTTTTCCAAGAGACCCAACCACAGGGAGCAGAGAGAGTACATGGTGAGAGGGATCGATATGACTGGTCTGACTGCTATAAAGCACCGTTAGGGAGCTACACTATAATGTTCAGGTTGGGTGGCAGCCAAAGCCCCTTTCCATAACTCAGGAAGGATGCCAACACCAGACCAGTTTCAGGGTCCATTTGCTTGTAGTAATTCTTATTTTTATGATTACAGTAATGGCCATAAAACCATGTTACTGTGTTTCTGGAACACAATAAATCACTCTTTAAACACAGAGGTCAGGGTTCTAAGATGGCACCGGAGAGGATGGCTGCCGTTTTATTGGCTCTTAACCAACCGTGCTATTTTTTTTAAAAAAAATGCATTGTTTGTATCTTATTTTGTACATAACGTTGCTTCTACCGTGTCTTAAAGAGCTTCTGGACATCAGAACAGCGATTACTCACCTCGAATTGGACGAATAATTTTTCTTTCATGAGTCGGACGAGAAGGATATACTCCAAACACCCAAACTGTCCCTCATCCTCGTCATTTGCTGGAGAAAGAAACTGAGATTTTGTGGAAAGAGATCGGGGTGTGAGGATCAGGCAACTAGTGGCTAACCTGCCTTTGCCATCCGTACTGTTAGCCAACGTTCAATCGCTGGAAAATAAATGGGACAAACTGAAACCACATATATCCTACAAAATTTGAGTGTAAAGAGCCATAAGCCAATATCATGTAAAGGTACACTGTGCAGAAACGCCATTTCCTGGTTGCTAAAATTCTAATACAATTCTAATTCTAAAACAAGCATACCATCTAAACATCTGTGAAATATCTTTTCAATATTGTATTTTCAGCTGTTAGAAGCTGGTGTACGAAACTGAAAATAAAAGACCAAAAACAAAACTGAAAGGGCAAATTCAAAAATGTTCTACTTCATATTCATCATCGCCACACCACTCCAACATCAACATATGTGAAAATGGTGCATTTCTATGTTTTGTAGTAAAAAAAATAGAGAAAGGTAAGTTTTTCTAATGACATGATCAACCATTTAGTAGGCAATTAGTAGACAATGCATACTCACAATTGGTCAAAATCACACGATGCACACCGTTGATGTCATTGGAAGTACTTATCTTCCTCTATCTTTTTTTTTTACTACAAAATATATAAGAGTACCATCTTCACATATGTTGATGTTGGGGTGGTGATGGGGATGATGAATAAGAAATTGAAAATTGTGAAGTTAACCCTTTATGAACGGGAAGTATAGAATTAGCGGGCATAGAACAGATCTACCGCTTCTTAGACCTGCTTTCAATGAGAGTGACAAATCTATAACTAACATTTCTATGTGAATTTTGTCGGGTCGCCCAAAAATGTATATATTACAGTTTTTGTCCGTAATGTAAAGGAAAGTAAAAGGAAGGATGTAAAACACATGGGTTAAATTAATAGTTTTATGTTGGTATGCTAGTAATGGAATAGTGGTTTAAATGTGGTGGATTTCCATATATGACTGTTGTCTATATGGAGACATTTTTACATAACAATGACCTAGTGAACTAACAAAGAAGCACCATATTTACTGTTACAAGGGATAGTTGAGGCAAAATAAACATATTTTCTGAGGTTAAACACACACACACCTGTTTGAACACTCACAAGGTCACTTTCCCTTCAAAGAGTATGTCATTCACAGATAAGTAAAAACAAAAGTAACAACCAGGTACAGAACATTAAATATCCCATCCCTGCCAATGTTGTATTATGCGGCAGAGAATGAAGTAAAAGTATGAAGTACACTTTAAATGAAGTATACTGTGAAGTTTGTAAAGTAAATTATTATGCAGACAGTACAGTACAGATGCTTAAAGGATCATAAAACTGAAACAGCTAGCTTGAGACTACGTTGGTAAGCAGGAGCGAATAAGATCCCCTAAGTGTAAGTGAGGAAGTGAGATCACCTCTGAGTAGAGGGGGGTCTGTTATAGGGTCCGTACCTTCTGGGAACCCCACTGTGACAGGGGTCTTGGAAACAACCTTCCTGGGTTGGAGAAAGGAAGGTTGAGGAGAGGACACCACAAATAGATGAATGAGCAGAAACAACAAGAGGGGGAGAGAAACAAACAAACACAGGGCTAGCCTTACGTCCACCTGCCCACAGGCCACTGACCCTACATCCTAAACCGTAAACCTGACACAACCCCAGTAAACCTAGAGCTACTAGCTGTAACTGCATGCGCACTCACCTCAATCACCAAACCAGATCTAAACTGTTAAAATACACCGTAAATATGTTTGACTCAAGGATTCATTGTTTCAATAAGAAAGAGTTTGCTTCTTGCCAAAGACACTCATGCATTTAAACTCCTTTGTATATCAACTACACTAACATTTGTATTCTTCTGGAAGCTGAGCAGACTGCGAAAATAGTTATCAGAACTTCAGGGCTTTGAGTCTTCACATCACACACACTGAGACAGTAACTCTAAGATAATAGTTCATTACTAAAACTTTCTTTATAAAGGTCAATTTATTTGTTTTTTCCAAAATGCATTACAGTTTCAAATGTTCAATCAGTTTAAAAGGAAATGTACATTATTCAATACATCATTAAGGTAAAATTTGAAATAATAAACAATTCAAACAATAAGTAATCAATCCAACTTAGGCTAATCAAATGGTAATTCAATCAAAAGAAGACATAGAACAAAAAAACGAATGCAATCAATGAAAACAAGGAGTTGACGGTGTATGTGTGTCTTTCTGATACAAAAACTCTGAGATAAGAGTTAAGTACTAAAACTTTCTTCATGAAGACACAGGGAGAGGTTGCTGACACCATCGGTTATTAGGGCACTATGCTGCTACAAAGAGAACATTAGGAGTCTCTTCTGAGTGTGCGTTGACCGGGGCACACATACACATTCACAAAAGTCATTGATTAGGCTGTTATCAGAACACTAGACTACAAAGTGGATAGGGATAACACAAACATTCCATTGATTTAGCTGTGAAAGAGACCCAATGCAGCACTTGCTTCTTTGTTTACGCTCCCACTCATCGACAGCATCAGCCCAGACTCAAAAATGTTAAAGCATACCCTTCCTCCAACCTCTCCCCTACCCTCTCGGAATCTACACTGAACAAATATATAAACATAACATGTAAAGTGCTGGTCCCATGTTTCATGAGCTGACATAAAAGATCCCAGAAATGTTCTATACACAAAGAGTTACTTCTCTCAGATGTGTGCACAAACTTTATTACACCACTGTTAATGAGCATTTTCTCCCTTGCCAAGATAATCCACCCACCTGACAGGTGTGGCATATCAAGAAGCTGATTAAACGGCATGATCATTACACAGGTACACCTTGTGCTGGGGAAAACAAAAAACAAATTCTGATTGGCTGAGCCTGACTCCCCAGTGGGTGGGCCTATGCCCTCCCAGGCCCACCCATGGCTGCACTCCTGCCCAGTCATGGGAAATCCATAGATTAGGGCCTAATGCATTCATTTCAATTGACTGATTTCCTTATATGAATTGTAACTCAGCAACATCTTTGATATTGTTGCATGTTGCATTTATATTGTTGTTCAGTATACTTACCATATGTTTACTGGGACACCAGGATATCCTAGGGTTCCCACTCTCTCTCTATCTGAGCCACCCAGTTGACAACACAGAGCCAGAGGGGGAAAGACCTGACACACACACACACACACACACACACACACACACACACACACACACACACACACACAGCCAGATAATGGCTTTGTACCAGCCTGGTGGTGCACTCATCTAAAGCAAGGGCTTTGAGCCTACCGAGTCCTACCTCCCTGCATTAACAGTCTTTAAATCTTACCCCCTCTGTCAGTGAAAGAGTGGAACATGCCTTTACATAGACTCTGCTGACTGGGGAGTCTGAGCAGAGGTCTGAGGTGAGGCACACTGCTCCAGGGCACGTATGTGGAAAGATAGAGAGGTTTCTTTAAATTGGGTATCAGCATTTCAGCACTCTCAGTTCAATATGGGAGAAGTGTTTTGGCCATACCCAGTAATGAAAATGAAGTTGAAAAGACATCTTTTAGAAGTATTTCCCAGACGTTGACATCACGTGCTTTTTAAGTGCTGAATAAAAGGTACAAATAAATATTTTCCGGATGTCAAAATGATGTATTTTGCGAACATTTAAAATACATTTTCAGATGTAAAATTCCAGACGTTGAAATCAGGTGCATTTTAGTTGCTGAAATAAATATTTTCCAGATGTTGAAAATACATATTTCCAGACATAGAACATTTTTCAGGCATTGATTCAATGTTCAACTGCTACACATTCTCAATTAAGTAAGCATTATATCACAATAATAATTTTTCACACCTCTTAATAGCAAAGAGGAGCCAACTAAAGATTTCAACAAAAAAAAGCCTTCATCAATCACATGGACTTACATATTTATTTTTCAAATGTTTTAAAACGGTCAGCAATTATGTTAAAAGCAATCAAACATAGTGAATAAACCAACATATCACTTCAACTACGATAACATTCTGAGTAACAGTTACAGAATACATTTTTCTTGCTATGTTCTTGTTTATCTACCTTAGTTGAATGTACTTTCTGTAAATTACTCTGTATAAGGGTGTCTGCTGAATGACCAAAATGTCAATTTAAAACCAAACACTTGCAAAGCATGCTTGGTATTATTATCCGCCCCCAAACAAGTACAAATTTAGTTGGTGCGAACCAGATCCAAATCTGAACAAATCATAGACGTCTAGTTTGAACTTCACAGTGCAGTATGGCACAGTTTAGTACAGTAGAACACAGAAGAGTAGAGTACAATACAATATGGTATGGTACATGACAGTAGAGTTTTATTCAGTAGAGTACTGTACTTTACAGTACAGTAGAGTTTCATTCATTAGAGTACAGTAAAGTACAGTAGAGTACAGTATAGTACAATCCAGTAGAGTGCAGTACAGTTCAATTCAGTAGAGTACAGTACAGTAGAGTACAGTATAGTATAGTTTAATTCAGTAGAGTAGAGTACAGTATTGTTTAATTCAGGAAAGTATTGTATTTATTAGGGATCCCCATTAGCCGCTGCCAAGGCAGCAGCTACTCTTCCTGGGGTCTGAACACATTAAGGCACTTACATTACATATAAAACAAAATATAAAACAGTACATCATATAATATTATTACACCACTACATACCTCCAATACAAAATGTATAATACCACCATACAACAATATTACAATGTATGTGTGTGTAGAGTGCGTGTGCTAGTGCTTATGTGCATATGCATTTCTCTGTACCCTTGTGTGTCACAGTCCCCGCTGTTCCATAATACGTATTTTGACCAGTTTTTTTTATTTGATTCTACTGCTTGCATCAGTTACCTGATGCGGAATAGAGTTCCATGTAGTCATAGTTTAAACAGACAGCTTGGTATATTCAGCTTGTCAACACTTCTTACCAAAACAAGTAATGATAAAGTAAATCTCTCTTCCACTTTCAGCAATGAGAGATTGACATGCATATCATTAATGTTAGCTTCCCAAGTACTTTCTGCTGCCCTGTTCTGAGCCAATTGTAATTTTCCTAAGTCCCAATTTGTGGCACCTGAACACACGACTGAACAGTAGTCCAGGTGCGACAAAACTAGACCCTGTGGGACCTGCCTTGTTGATAGTGTTGTTAAGGAAGCAGAGCAGTGCTTTATTATGGACAGACTTCTCCCCATCATAGCTACTGTTGCATTAATATGTTTTGATCATGACAGTTTACAATCCAGGGTTACTCCAAGCAGTTCAGTCACCTCAACTTGCTCAATTTACACCTTATTCATTCCAAGGTTTAGTTGAGGTTTAGGGTTTAGTGAATGATTTGTCCCAAATACCATGCTTTTAGTTTTAGAAATATTTATAACTAACTTATTCCTTGCCACCCATTCTGAAACTAACTGCAGCTCTTTATTAAGTGTTGCAGTCATTTCAGTCACTGTAGTAGTTGATGTGCACAGTGTTGAGTCATCTGCAAACATAGACATAGTGGCTTTACTCAAAGTCAGTTGCATGCCGTTAGTAAAGATTGAAAAAAGTAAGGGGCCTAGACAGCTACCCTGGGGAATTCCTGATTATGTTGGAGAGGCTTCCATTAAAGAACACCCTCTGTGTTCTGTTAGACAGGTAACTCTTTATCCACAATATAGCAGGTGGGGTAAAGCCATAACACATGTTTTTCCAGCAGCAGATTATGATCTATAATGTGTTTTGCCGGACCGGACCAAAAATAATCGCCCATGGACGTTGAAATCAAGGCCAGTCCGGATCACACCAAAAAATACAAAAATAAGACTGAAGACCCCAAAAAATATGGAGTACGACAAAAAAGACGTCCAAAAGACGTCGCCTAACATTAAATGCTTAGTGGATATACATTACACCCCCCCCCCCTTCCCTCACAATTTTCTTTTTACATACACTAGATAGGTGTAGTGAAATGTGTTGTTTTACAGGGTCCGCCATAGTAGTAAAGCACCTCTGGAGCCAATTCAGGTTAAATGCCTTGCTCAAGAACACATTAACAGATTTTCACCTTGTCAGCTCAGGTATTCAAACCAGTGACCTTTCGATTTCTCTAACGCTCTAACCGCTAGGCTATCTGGTCTAACTTCTAGGCTACAGATGGCCCCAAGTATAGAGGAGGAGAGGGGGAGCTGGTGGAGGCATGGTGGAGAGAGACAGAAACATGGTTGATAAACAACATGTAGCCTGCAGTGCGTGGCTGAATCTGTGGAGTGCAACCCAATCCAGGTCCTGGGTGGTCGAGAATGAAGAATGGCTTTTGTTTTTCTTGAGTCCTTTTAGAAAATAAACAGCCTGTAGATGTGATTGGCGGAGGAGATCGCATTGCATATTAAACACTAGGCTAGAATCTAGCTAAAGAGTTTGCTTCTAGCAAGCCTGCCAATATGACAAACAAATTCAAAAATAGCAGTTGCTCAAAACAGCTAGTCAAACTAGAAACATGTGGGGGGATTTGACAGCATAGCGCCACTTGCGTTGTGGCTGCAACAGAAGGGACAAGAGAAATTCATGTTCATTACTCACCACGTTAGGTCATCAGATGCTCCAAAAAAACATGTCTCTGCAAAAACAAATAAATGCTAGCTAAGTTTTTCCTCGTTGGACCTGCGTTTACAATGTATCCAATTTCAGTTTGTGTGGTTGTTGGTTTAGCTTTCTGTAACTTTGTAGCAAGTATGGTCTGCATGTGTTGGCGCATACTGCATCATAATTGCAAAGTGTCCGATAACTTTTCCAAGTGGCTTAAATAGCCACCCATTCAGTCTGTTACCAACCCTTAGTAAAGTTTGGAAAAAAATTGTGTTTGACCAGATGCTATTTTACAGTAAACAAATTGACAACAGACTTTCAGCACGCTTGACTGATGATTGGCTGAGAGAAATTGATGATAAAAAGATTGTGGGGGTTGTTTTGTTAGACATTAATCGATCATAGTCTGTTGCTGGAAAAATGTATGTGTTATGGCTTTACCCCACCTGCTATATTATGGATAAAGAGTTACCTGTCTAACAGAACACAGAGGGTGTTCTTTAATGGAAGCCCCTCCAACATAATCCAGGTAGAATCAGGAATTCCCCAGGGCAGCTGTCTATGCCCCTTACTTTTTTCAATCTTTACTAACCACATGCCACTGGCTTTGAGTAAACCCAGTGTGTCTATGTTTGTGGATGACTCAACACTATACACGTCAGCTACTACATTGGCTGAAATGACTGCAACACTTAACAAAGTGCTACAATTGGCTAAGAACAGGGCAGCACAGCTGACCCTTGGATGTACACAGAGAGCAAACATAAAAAAATATGCATGTCAATCTCTCCTGGCTCAAAGTAAAAGTGATATTGACCATCACTACTTACATTTGTGAGAGGTATTGACATATTGAAAACACAGAGCTGTCTGTTTAAATGACTGGCACACAGCTCACACACCAATGAATACCCCACAAGACATGTCACTAAAGATCTCTTCAGTCCCCAAGTCCAGAACAGACTATAGGAAGCACACAGTACTACATAGAGCCATGACTACATGGAACTCTATTCCACATCGGGTAACTGATGCATGCAATAGAATCAGATAAATATATATAAAAATACACCTTATGGAACAGCGGGGACTATGAAGCAACACAAGCATAGGCACAGACACATGCAAACACACACATGATAACATATGCACTATACACACACGTAGGCATGGATTTTGTGTTGTAGATACAGTGCCTTCGGAAAGTATTCAGAACCCTTGAATTTTTCCACATTTTGTCAGGTTACAGCATTATTCAAAGTGATTCAAATGTTTTTTTCCCCTCCAATCTACACACAATACCCCATAATGATGAATCTAAAACAGGTTTTAGACATTTTTGCTAATTTATTCAAAATAATAAAAATTAGAATATGACATTTACATAAGTATTCAGACCCTTTACTCTGTACTTTTTGTAACACTTTTGGCAGCGATTACAGGCTTGAGTCTTCTTGGGTAAGACGCTACAAGCTTGGCAAACCTGTATTTGGGAAGTTTCTCCCATTCTTCACTGCAGATCCTCTCAAGCTCTGTCAGGTTGGATGTGGAGTGTTACTGCACAACTATTTTCAGGTTTCTCCAGAGATGTTCGATCGGGTTCAATTGGGGACTCTGGCTGGGCCACTCAAGGACATTCAGAGACTCCTAAGTCATCTTGGCTGTGTGCTTAGGGTCGTTGTTCTGTGGGAAGGTGAACCTTCAACCCAGTCTGAGGATCTGAGCTCTCTGGAGCAGGTTTTCATCAAGGATCTCTCTGCACTTTGCTCTGTTCATCTTTTTCCCGCGATCCTGACTAGTCTCCCTGTCCCTGCCGCTGAAAACATCCCCACAGCATGATGCTGCCACCAACATGCTTCACCGTAGGGATGGTGCCAAATTTCCTCCAGATGTGACGCTTGGCATTCAGGCCAAAGACTTCAATCTTGGTTCCATCAGACCAGAGAATCTTGTTTCTCATCGTCTAAGAGTCTTTAGGTGCATTTTGGCAAACTCCAAGTGGGCTGGCATATGCCTTTAACTGAGGAGTGGCTTCCGTCTGGCCACTATCATAAAGGCCTGATTGGTGGAGTGCTGCAGAGATGGTTGTCCTTCTGGAAGGTTCTCCCATCTGCACAGAGGAAGTTTAGAGCTCTGTCAGAGTGACCATCGGATTCTTGGTCATTCTCTGTACAAGGCCCTTCTCCCCTGATTGCTCAGCTTGGCCAGGCGGCCAGCTCTAGGAAGTCTTGGTGTTTCCAAACTTCTTCATTTTAAGAATTATGGAGGCCACTGTGTTCTTGGGGACCTTCAAAGTGGCAGAATTTTTGGGGTACCCTTCCCTAGATCTGTGCCTCGACACAATTCTGTTTCTGAGCTTTACGGACAATTCCTTCGACCTCATGGCTTGGTTTTTTCTCTGACATGCACTGTCAGCTGTGGGACTTTATATGTGCGCCTTTCCAATCAATTGAATTTACCACAGGTGGAGTCCAATCAAGTTGTAGAAACATCTCAAGGATGATCAATGGAAACAGGATGCAGCTGAGCTCAATTACGAGTCTCATAGAAAAGGGTCTGAATACTTATGTAAATAAAGTATTTCTGATTTTAATTTTTTAGAAATTTCCAAACATTTCCAAATACCTTTTCACGCTTTTCACGCTTTGAGGTATTGTGTGTAGATTTCTGAGGTTTTAGTTTTTGTATTTAATCCATTTTAGAATACGGCTTTAGCGTAACAAAATGTGGAAAAAGTCAAGGGGTCTGAATACTTTCCGAAGGCACTGTATGTGGTAGTGGAGTAGGGCCCTGAGGGCACATGTTTCTAAAATTGTATAACTACCTTAATTTTGCATGACCCCAGGAAGAGTAGCTGCTGCCTTATGGGATTCCACAATAAATACAAATACAAATGTCCCATTTGTTGGTTTTAATGTCAATTTTAGAATGTCCTTCAGAAACGAGTATTCAACAATGCTGTGGTATAATGTTAAACAGATGGAAGCAACCATGCCATGGGCCGGAAAGTCTGCTTCTGGAGATTGAGTCAGTGCAGGCTAAAAGCCTTTCCTTCTACCATCCTATATCTCCCAATTTAATTAAGCCCTGTAACTCATCACATCAACGCCGAGGCTTATAGAACAGTTCATTATAAAGAAAATTCCCACAAAACAATTATTACCTCTGCACATTGTTTAATGTGTCAACATTCTGGTTGGGGACCTTTCTCAAGACAGATATACTTCATAGTCCCCCCAAATTTCTAAAAGATCAACTCATACATTTAAGATTAAAGCTGGTTAATCACATTTATATTAGCTATACACATATACAGCTCTCCTGACGTTGTGTTTTAATTAGAATTTGAATTTGAAAAACGTTATTGTCCAAGCAATGTGGAAAGTTGTCTTAAAGCAGACATTAAACACCATCAGGAGCACAACATCCTCAAGATCATTAAATCAAATCAAAACAAATCACATTTTATTTGTCACATGCGTCGAATACAACTATTCGAATACACATGCGTCGAATATGAACTTTACCGTGAAATGCTTACTTACGAGCCCTTTCCCAACAATGCAGTGAAAAAGTAGGAAATTTAGCAAATAGATAAAAAGAAAATAATATCACCATAAATTAAAATAAAGTATACAAAGCACAAAAGTGCTACAGTGCAAGTTCAGTTTCAAGTTAGTATACATTTCATCATTGGTCTAAAAGATTGAAGGGCACCTGATCATCTACATGATTCAATAATTCCTATGTACATGCAGTACATCATGATCCATGAACATTATAAGCACCTATGCTAATACAACTTGGGACAAATTACTTTTTATAGATACTCTTAGAGGTCCTCGGCATCCTGAACCACCTCCCAAAGGGGAGCATTTCAAACTCTGGGAATAGGGGATGAGAGGGGTCATTAGCAATAGTTAGTGCATTCCGCTGAGTGCTCGGCACATACAGTACATGTTACTGAGCAGCCTTTGAGATTTACCAACTATCTTGCTGCCCATATATATTACTCTGGACAGTTGTGTCCTGTTCTTGGCACTCAGGTTGCCTTAACATATAGTCATGTTGAAGTAAGAAAGACTTCCTACCTGAAATAGTACACTATTTCAAGAATATGATGGCTCACACCAAAGATGTTTAACTTCCTGAACAGATAAAAATATAGTCAGTGTTCACAGTAAAATTCAAAGAGTTGTCACAAAACAAGTAGTATTTAAACGGTCGACAGGTTGACATTTTACCAGATGCTCTTCTCCAGATCAACTTACAGGAGCAATTATGGTTAAGTGCCTTGCTCAAAGGCAAATCGGCAGAAGTCCTTTTGTTCACCCCATCTAGATTACTTCACTATAAAATACCGACCGCATTACCTCCCGAGAGAATTCTCTTTGGTCATCGACGGCATTCAAGTAACTACAATGGACTTTGTGCAAACTGGAAACCGCATATCCTGAGGCTGCTTTTATTGTAACTGGGGACTTTATGAAAGCAACTCTGAGAAAAATGCTACCAAAGTTTTATCAACACATTGCCTGCGCTACTCGCTCATCAAGAAATATTGACCTTTACTACTCTCCCTGGCTACAAGGCCCTATTACAATTACGCCTCTATTCTGCTCCTTCCTTACTATAATGCAGAAACTCAAACAGGAAGTACCTGTGGTAAGGACTGTTCAATGTTGGTCTGACCAATCAGAATCTATGCTTCAAGAGTGGTTTGATCATGCAGACTGGGAGATATTACAGGTCGCCTCTTAGAATAACATTGATGTATACACTGACTCAGATCATCAGGAAGTGCATAGAGGATGTTGTTCTCACTCTGAAGATTAGAATTTACCCAAACCAAAAACCGTGGATAGATGGCAGCATTTGCGCAAAACTGAAAGCGGGAACCACCACATTTAATCATGACAAGGTGACTGGGAACATGGACAAGTAAAAACAGACCAGCTAGGCCATCCGTATGGCAATCAAACAGGCAAAACGTCAGTACAGAGACCAAGTGGAGTTGCAATTCAACGGCTCAGACACAAGGTGTATGTGGCCTGGACTCCCGACAATCATGGATTATAAAGAAAACCAGCCATGTCGTGGATACCGACACCTTGCTTCCGGACAAGCTAAACACCTTCTTTGCCCGCTTTGAGGAAAACAAAGTGCCGCCTACCTGGGCCAGCGCCGAACACGAGGACGTGTTAACCCTCGAAAAGTCTACCGGTCCAGACGGCATCCCTAGACACGTCCTCAGTGCAGACCAGCTGGCTGGCGAGTTTACGGACATATTCCATCTCTCCCTATCCCAGTCTGCTGTCCCCACATGCTTCAAAATGTCCACGATTGTTCCTGTACCCAATAATGCAAAGGTAACTGAACTAAATGACGATCGCCTCGTAGCACTCACTTCTGTCATCATGAAGTGCTTTGAGAGACTAGTTAAGGATCATATCACCTCCACCTCCACCTTACCCGAAACCCTACACCCACTAAAATGTGCATAAGCCCCAACAGATCCACATGCTCAGCCCACTCCTGTACTCCCTGTTCATAAATGACTGTGTGGCCATGCACATCTCCAACTCAATCATCATGTTTGCAGACGGCACAACAGTGGTAGGCCCAATTACCAACAACGACGAA
Source organism: Oncorhynchus clarkii lewisi (assembly GCF_045791955.1). Lineage (NCBI taxonomy): Eukaryota > Metazoa > Chordata > Actinopteri > Salmoniformes > Salmonidae > Oncorhynchus > Oncorhynchus clarkii. The sequence continues at coordinate 12,211,379 of NC_092175.1, read as the reverse complement.
ACAACATACAGGGAGGAGTTGAGAGCCCTGGCGGAGTGGTGCCAGGAAAATAACCTCTCCCTCATTGTCCCCCAAAAAATGAAGCTGATTGTGGACTTCAGGAGACAGCAGACGGATCACGCCCCTATCCACATCGTCAGGGCCTCATTGGAGAGGGTGTAAAGTTTAAAGTTCCTTCGACGTACACATCACTGACAACCTGAAATTGTCCATCCACACAGATCGTGTGGTGAAGAAGGTGCAAGAGTGCCTCTTCAGCCTCAGGAGGCTATAGAAATTCTGCTTGACCCACACAAACTTCTACAGATGCACCACTGAGAGCATCCTGTCGGGCTGTATCACCACCTGGTACGGCAACTGCACCATACGCAACTGCAGGCCTCTCCAGAGGGTGGTGCGGTCAGCCCAATGCATCACTTGGGAAGCACTGCCTGCCCTCCAGGACATCTACAGCATCACAGGAAGGCAAAGAAGATCATCAAGGACCTCAGCCAACCGAACCATGGCCTGTTAACTACGCTACCACCTAGAAGGCGGAGACAGTACAGGTGCATTAAAGTTGGGGCCGAGAGACTGAAAAACAGGTTCTATCTCCAGGCCATCAGACTGTTAAATAGTCACCACTAGCTGGCCTCCGCCGAGTACCCTGACCTGAACTTGAGTCGCTGTTACTAGTCGGCTACCACCAAGTACTCAACCCTGCACCTTAGAGACTGATAACAAGTTCAAACAGGTGCCATTAATACAGGTAACAAGTGGAGGACAGAGGAGCCTCTTAAAGAAAAAGTTACAGGTCTGTGAGAGCCAGAAATCTTGCTTGTTTGTAGGTGACCAAATACTTATTTTCCACCACAATTTGCAAATAAATTCATTAAAAATCCTACAATGTGATTTTCTGGATTTTCTTTACTAATTTGGTCTGTCATAGTTGAAGTGTACCTATGATTAAAATTACAGGCCTCTCTCATCTTGTTAAGTGGGAGAACTTGCACAATTGGTGGCTGACTAAATACTTTTTTGCCCCACTGTATGTATATACTGTATTCTTGTCAAGGGTCATCCTATATAACTACTGCTGTACATGCCTTTTCTATTCATATACTGTCCATAATGCCTATACACACCATCATATACATATATATTTATATTCCAGACTCTGACTCTGCTCGTTCTAATATTTCTATATTTCTTAAGTCAGAAATGGGACTTTTTGGGATCTGTGTGTATGGTTAGGTATTACTGCACTGTTGGAGCTAGGAATATAAGCATTTCACTACAACCGCGATTACATCTGCTTGTACGCGACCAATATAATTTGATTTGATTTTGTTAGCATAGGTAGAAAATAATACAGGTGATAAAACACGTCCTTGAGGTGCCCTGGTGTTTAAAACCAGCTGCTCTGACATGGCACCCTTAGTGGAGACCCTTTGTGGCCGGGTAGAACAGGGCTTTCCAACCCTGTTACTGGAGAGCTACCATCCTGTAGGTTTTCCCTCCAACCCTAATCTAGCGCACCAGATTCTAATAATTAGCTAGTTGATAAACTGAGTCAGGTTAGTTACAGGAGGGTAGCTTTCCAGGAACAGGGTTGGAGAGCTGTGGTTAGAGAGGAAGTCTCTGATCTAGAGAATGAGACCACCATTCAATGAGCCTTTGCAGGAGAATGTGTGTTTTAATGGCGTTAAAAGCAGATCTAAAATGTATGAACGCAACTCTTGTATTGCATAATGTTAGAGTTGCATCAGTAACTTTTATAAGCAAACTGGATTATCCACAGAAGCTGTAAGGTGATTAGTTCTCCATGCGTTTGTTCAGGATGGAGGTGAGTGCCACTGGTCTAAAATCATTCAAGAGTAGCTCCAGGCTTCTTTGGTACAGGTATAATATTGGATAGTTTCCATGAATTGGGTACAATGCAGGTGGTCAACCAAAACAAACTTCTTTGGAATCGGTGTCCCTTCCACGGGACGGTTGAGCTAACATAGGCTAATGCGATTAGCATGAGATTGTAAGTAACAAGAACATTTCCCAGGACATAGACATATCTGATATTGGCAGAAAGCTTAAATTATTGTTAATCTAACTGCACTGTCCAATTTACAGTAGCTATTACAGTGAAATAATACCATGCTATTGTTGAGGAGAATGCACAGTTTTGAAAAATAAAAAGTTATTAATAAACAAAATAGGCATTTTTGGGCAGTCTTACAAAAGTTTGAACAGAAATGCAATGGTTCATTGGATCAGTAAAAACGTTGCACATACACTGCTCCCATCTAGTGGCCAAAATCTAAATCACAGCTGGGCTGGAATAATACATTATGGCCTTTCTCTTGCATTTCAAAGATGATGGTACAAAAAAATACATTAGAACGGTTGTTTTTTTCTTTGTTTTATCTTTTACCAGATCTATTGTGTTATATTCTCCAACATTCCTTTCACATTTCCACAAACTTCTAAGTGTTTCCTTTCAAATGGTACCAAGAATATGCATATCCTTGCTTCAGGGCCTTACAGGCAGTTAGATTTGGGTATGTCATTTTAGGCAAAAATTGAAGAAACGGGGCGGATCCTTAAGAGGGGAATATTATCTTTAAGGACAGCCCCCCTGATATAGCTTTCATGGTGCTGAACGACAGCTCCTTCTGTCCAAGAACCTTAATTCTCGGGTGGTTGGGATGAGGAAATTGAAGTAACTGCTCCTCAGGAAAATGTCAATGATGTGCATATTTTATTGGGTTGTTTGAAGATGATGTTGAATGAGTTTGAACATTCTTTGCATTCTTTGTGACAAAATCAACAGTCAAATGGAACAGCAGGTCTTATTTAAGGCCTACGTAATATTAGTGAGTAGCTGAAGCTACATTAACATATTACAGACATGACATCCTTTACCCGCTGCTGCCTCCGCTCTTCCTGCCTGAGATCACAGCAAGTTTAGGTTGGATCAAACCCAAACTGGACCAGGACATGTGATTCAGAGTGGTTGGGTTAAATGCAGAAGACACATTTCAGTTGAATGCATTCATTTGTATAACTGACTAGGTATCCCCCTTTCCCTTTCCTTTATCCATGCATCCTCATACTTCTTACCAGGAATACTTCAATCAACTGCAACAGGAAACATACAGTTGAAGTCGGAAGTTTACATACACCTTAGCCAAATACATTTAAACTCAGTTTTTCACAAATCCTGACATTTAATCCCAGTAAAAAAATGCCAGTTAGGATCACCACGTTAGTTGAAGAATGTGAAATGTCAGAATAACAGTAAAGAGAATGATTTATTTCAGCTTTTATTTATTTTCTTCATATTCCCAGTGGCTCAGAAGTTTACATACACTCAATTAGTATTTGGTAGCATTGCCTTGAAATTGTTTAACTTGGGTCAAACGTTTCGAGTAGACTTCCACAAGCTTCCCACAATAAGTTGGGTGAATTTTGGCCCCTTCCTCTTGGCAGAGCTGGTGTAACCGAGTCAGGTTGTAGGTCTCCTTGCTCGCACAAGCTTTTTCCATTCTGCGCACAAATTTTCTATAGGATTGAGGTCAGGGCTTTTCAATACCTTGACTTTGCTCTCCTTAAGCCATTTTGACACAACTTTGGAAGTATGCTTGGGGTCATTGACCATTTGGAAGACCCATTTGTGACAAAGCTTTAACCTCCTGACTGATGTCGTGAGATGTTGCTTCAATATATCCACATAATTGTCCTTCCTCATGATGCCATCTATTTTGTGAAGTGCACCAGTCCCTCCTGCAGCAAAGAACCCCCACAACATGATGCTGCCACCCCCGTGCTTCACAGTTGGGATGGTGTTCTTCGGCTTGCAAGCCTCCTCCTTTTTCCTCCAAACATGAAGATGGTCATTATGGCCAAATAGTTCTATTTTTTTTTCATCAGACCTGAGGACATTTCTCAAAAAAGTACAATCTTTGTCCCCAGGTGCAGTTGCAAACCATAGTCTGTTTTTTTTATGGTGGTTTTGGAGCAGTGACTTCTTCCTTGCTGAGCGGCCTTTCAGGTTGTGTCGATATAGGACTCGTTTTACTGTGGATAGAGATATTCACAAGGTCCTTTGCTCTTTTTCTTTGATTGATTTGCCCTTTTCGCACCAAAGAACATTCATTTCTAGGAGACAGAACGCGTCTCCTTCCTGAGCGTTATGATGGCTGCCTGGTCCCATGGTGTTTATACTTGCGTATTATTGTTTGTACAGATAAATGTGGTACATTCAGGCATTTGGAAAAAAAACATTCTAAGGACTTGGCTAATTAATTTAGATTTTCCCATGATGTCAAGCAAAGAGGCTCTGAGTTTGAAGTTAGGCCTTGAAATACCTCCACAGGTACACCTCCAATTGACTCAAATGATGTCAGTTAGCCTAACAGAAGCTTCTAAAGCCATGACATAATTTTCTGGAATTTTCCAAGCTGTTTAAAGGCACAGTCAACTTAGTGTATGTAAACTTCTGACCCACTGGAATTGTGATAAAGTGGATTATAAGTTAAAAAATCTGTCTGTAAAACAATTGTTGGAAAAATTACTTGTGTCATGCACAAAGTAGATGTCCTAACCAACTTGCCAAATATTTATTGTGCAGATAATTACATTCAGTCTGTCTGGTGTTATTGGCCAAGGATTAGGTGAGGGAATAAAGTCTGGCTGTTGACTGGTAGTTTCTGCAGGGGGTGTACATGGGTTGGTGAAGGCTGTTTTAATGGGGTGCAGAGTCTGGTGTTTGACAAGGTGTGTGTGTGCGTGCGTGCATCCCTGTATGTGTGTGTTTGGTTGCCGGGTGGGTGGGTGTTAGGTTGTGGTGGCCGGTTGTTCAGGGAGTCCAGTTTGCAGGGTCAATATAAATGCAGAGAGAGGAGGGGGAGGGCGGCGGATATAAGTCCTCTCACATCACTTCCTGTCTTTGTTCCAACCGCTCTATTTTCAAGGCTTGGAATGTAAATCCTGTCAAAAGGTGAAGGAATTTAAAACAAGTTCATTATCTCCTATGTCGGGAGTCAGGGGTGGGGGTGGAACAGGCTTCTGAGTGTGTGTGTGTGTGTGTGTGTGTGTGTGTGTGAGTGAGTGAGTGAGTGAGAGGGAATGGGAATGGTCTGGTACCACACCCTTTCTGTATCCTGTACCACCCCTTCAGTCCTTGTGTCTCAGGCCAGGGCACTGAGGCATGCCTAATATAAACACCCTTAAAAAAAGTGTCCCTTAAAACATGTAAAATAACAATTTAAATCTCTCATGTTAACACCACTTTTTCACATGTGAGAAGAATAAAATGTTTTCACATGTTAAAAACTTTCACGTGAAAATCAGATATGCAGTTTCACTTGTGAAAAACATTTACATGTGAAAATCTCATTTGCAGTATGACATGTAAGAAAACTCCAACTTTCACATGTGGTTTTGCAGATTCACATGTGGATACATTGTAAACACAGGTCCAACGAGCAATGTTTCCACCAGTGGAATTAGAGTGACCACATCTAAAATGGCCAAACGTGGGACAAGGGAATGATTTTGCGGGACTTTTGCAGAACAGTAGACAGAATACATTTTTAGGGGGTAGGCTAATGGAACACATTCAAATGACAACATATTTCTGCTATATGAAGGTCACTGCCTGTTATTAAAGAGGCAATCCTTAGTTGCTACATCCATTTTTTGACTTATAAATGTATGATAAGTACCCATTGATTCTTGAAGAAAATAACCTATAAATACCTCATGACCTTAGTTCAACTGTTGTACCCCATCAGAACCCAAAATATACACTTGTTGTACTCCAAGGTAGGACTGCTCTCCTACTGTATGATTATTTTTTTTTAAAGTGGGTTTGTCTCCTCGGGGACGTCTGACAGGGACCTGTCTCGGGGATGAGGCTCAGCGCTCGACGGAGGACAGATTTCCGGTAATCCTCCACTCCTCTCCAGAAAGACCTCAATCACCCTAAAGACTCTCTAGGAAACTGCTGTCTTTCAGCAGCAGAGAGATTTGTGACTTGAGGCAGGATACATGGATATACTTTTTCCATGTTCAGTTCACATTGTGGGAGAATGTGTGTTTTTGTGTGTGTGCCTGTGTACCATGTGAATTTGCTCAGCATATTGTGTATGCATCCAGTGTGTGTGAGTTGTAGTCATGTTCTTCTATTTTAAGTGCATTGTACTATATGAGCATTTTTGACAGTGCTTATTTTCTATATGAGTATGTGTTTGACTGTGTGTGTGTGTTTGTTTGACTGTGTGCAGGGCTCTAAAGTGCGACAATTGTGGTCGAGTATAGTCTTCAATATTTTGCTGTGCGGCCTGACATTTTAAATTGGGAACCCAGTGCGACTACAAAAAAATCTGCCAAATTATAATTGTTGTGATGATTAGGCTTCGCTGTACCTCTGTTTCCGAGTGCCCTAGATAAATTTTTAGCACAGATTCGTTACCTTGGTGGTTGCACCATTAGGTTGCACCATTACTACTGAGAAAACCGCTTGTCTGTGGCCCAAACCGTTCAAAAGTTGTTACCACATTACCACCGCTAAGCTTTAAAGTGGTTCCTTTACCAGTATGTCCAAACATTTGGGGGCACATAAAGAATGGTAAAGGTATACCTTCTTCAGGAGATCAGTGATCACAGCGATTAATGAATGACAGATTTGCATGTCATGTCAACACACACAAATGTAACACTCTTAAAGGGACCGTGGACAATTTTCAACACTTGCTTTTTACTCAATGTAGAAACCTAATATTCCACAAATTACTTTATAATTTCAGTGACAGGCATTTTTATAAACATTTGAGCTTTTATAATAAACATATGTCTTGACAGAGTTATATATTAGTTTCTAGGGCACAACATAGTAGCTAGAATTCATATAGGCCCAATAAAGTCTGTATCTCAATCATGAAAAAAAAATCTTATTTGATGGTGCTCCTAAATTTTATGTGGTGCTCCAAACTTTTTTTTAGGTTTGGAGCCACCAGTGCTACCAATGAAAGGTTTTAATTGAATTAATTTCTCTACCATAAGAGCCCTGACTGTGTGTGTAACTGATATAGCATAGCACGTGTTATGACCCATGATTTCTGTAGGATTAATAGTCCCTCGGGTGAACAACCCCACATGGAAAAACCCTGTGGATTTAACAATCGCTTGGCTGATGGCTTGTTGTTCTTACCTGTGGGGGTCAATCAGCCTTCCCTTGTTTTTACCTCCTTCCCTCCATTATCTACGCTCCCTCCTGCCCTCGCTACCAGCCCTCTCCCTTTTCCTCCCCCGTTTCCTCTCACTCTCCCTGCCCTCCACAGTGTGCTCGCTAACAGCCAGCGCTTGGTATTTGAGGTGTATTTGTTGACAGCCTGTCACTCACACACTGTGGGCGCATTAGGCCCAGGCTGCTAATGTCTTTGACATGTTTAAGAGAGCGCCTCGCCCCATAAACAGACTGAGTAGTAGGCAGCTCTGGTCAGGACCACGGCCATGACAAAGAAGGCCATTTGTCAGGCTTGTTTTCCAAGGTGTTTTGCTACTGTGTACACAGCCAGGTCATCTACTTTAACAGTCCTACCCACTGACTGACTCAAGGTCTTTAGGCTCTGTGTGTCAGAGGCCTTTTCTTCTCCACCAGGGAAGCCATGGGGGGTATGCCTGAAATTGCACTATTTATAATTTATAGTGTACTATTGACCTGGGCCTGCATAGGGCTCAAAAGTAGTGCACTATATAGGGAACATGGTGCCATTTCAGATGTGATCTGCATCAGCAGTACCCTCTGCTCACTTTACTTTACTTTCTTTTTTTTGGGGGGGGGGGTAGATCAGCTTTAATATTGCAGATAGATTGTGGCTTCTATCAATGTAATTAACTGCATCATTTCCAATCCCCCATATGTTGTTTTGTAAATATATATTAACACTACCGTTTAAAAGTTTGGGGTCATCTAGAAATGTCCTTGTTTTTGAAAGAAAAGCAAAAAAAATTGTCCATTATAATAACATCAAATTGATCAGAAATGTAGACATTGTTAATGTTGTAAATGACTATTGTAGCTGGAAACGGCTGTTTTTTTAAAGGAATACCTACATAGGCATTCAGAGGCCCATTATCAGCAACCATCACGCATGTGTTCCAATGGCACGTTGTGTTAGCTAATCCAAGTTGATCATTTTAAAAGGCTAATTGATCATTAGAAAACCCTTTTGCAATTATGTTATCACAGCTGAAAACTGTTAAAGAAGCAATAAAACTGACCTCTTCTGTCTATTCTTGTTCTGAGAAATGAAGGCTATACCATGCAAGAAATTGCCAAGAAACTGAAGACCTCGTACAACGCTGTGTACTATTCCCTTCACAGAACAGCGCAAACTGGCTCTAACCAGAATAGAAAGAGGAATGGGAGGCCCCGGTGCACAACTAAGCAGTAGATTGTCTCGTTTGAGAAACAGATGCCTCACAAGTCCTCAACTGGCAGCATCATTAAATAGTACCTGCAAAACCCCAGTCTCAACGTCAGCAGTGAAGAGGCTACTCTGGGATGCTGGCCTTCTAGGCATACAAAAAATGCTGATGCTCCAGATACTCAACTAGTCTAAAGAAGGGTGGTTTTATTGCTTATTTAATCAGGACAACAGTTTTCAGTGCTAACATAATTGCAAAAGGGTTATGTAATGATCAATTAGCCTTTTAAAATGATAAACTTGGATTAGCTAACACAACGTGCCATTGGAACACAGGAGTGCCCTGTGCTTCTACACCTGCATTGCTTGCTGTTTGGGGTTTTAGGCTGGGTTTCTGTACAGCACTTTGAGATATCAGCTGATGTACGAAGGGCTATATAAATACATTTGATTTGATTTGATTTGAGTGATGGTTGCTAATAATGGGCCTCTGTCCGCCTATGTAGAAAATCAGCCATTTCCAGCTACAACATTAACAATTTCTACACTATATTTCTGATCAATTTGATGTTATTTTAATGGACAAAAAATTTGCCTTTCTTTAAAAAACAAGGACATTTCTAAGTGACCCCAAACTTTTGAACAGTAGTGTACAGTCGTGGCCAAAGGTTTTGAGATTGACACCAATATTAATTTCACAAAGTCTGCTACCTCAGTTTGCATGATGGCAATTTGCATATACTCCAGAATGTCATGAAGAGTGATCAGATGAATTGTAATTAATTGCAAAGTCCCTCTTTGCCATGCAAATGAACTGAATCCCCCAAAAAACATTTCCACTGCATTTCAGCCCTGCCACAAAAAGATCAGCTGACATCATGTCAGTGATTCTCTCGTTAACACAGGTGTAAGTTTTGACGAGGACAAGGCTGGAGATCACTCTGTCATGCTGATTGAGTTCAAATAACAGACTGGAAGCTTCAAAAGGAGGATGGTGCTTGGAATCATTGTTCTTCCTCTGTCAATCATGGTTACCTTCAAGGAAACATGTGCATTGCGTTGCACAAAAAGGGCTTCACAGGCAAGGATATTGCTGCCAGTAAGATTGCACCTCAATCAACCATTTATCGGATCATCAAGAACGGTTCAATTGTTGTGAAGAAGGCTTCAGGGAGCCCAAGAAAGTCCAGCAAGCGCCAGGACCATCTCCTAAAGTTGATTCAGCTGTGGGATCGGGGCACCACCAGTACAGAGCTTGCTCAGGAATGGCAGCAGGTAGGTGTGAGTGCATCTGCACGCACAGTGAGGCGAAGACTTTTGGAGGATGGCCTGGTGTCAAGAAGGGCATCCATCCCTTTCCGATTGTTTGGGGCATCCAGAAAAAAGCTTGTCCGGAGAAGACAAGGTGAGCGCTACCATCAGTCCTGTGTCATGCCAACAGTAAAGTAACCTAAGACCATTCACGTGTTCGGTGGGAGTGGCAGCCAAGGGAGTGGGCTCACTCACAATTTTGCCTAAGAACACAGCCATGAATAAAGAATGGTACCAACACACCCTCCGAGAGCAACTTCTTCCAACCATCCAGGAACAGGCAAAAGTGATAACTAAGTGGCATGGGGAACAAAACATCGATATTTTGGGTCCATGGCCAGGAAACTCCCCAGACCTTAATCCCATTGAGAACTTGTGGTCAATCCTCAAGAGGCGGGTGGACAAACAAAACCCCCAAAATTCTGACAAACTCCAAGCTTTGATTATGCAAGAATGGGCTGCAATCAGTCAGGATGTGGCCCAGAAGTTAAATGACAGCATGCCAGGGTGGATTGCAAAGGTCTTGAAAAAGAAGGGTCAATACTGCAAATATTGACTCTCTGCATCAACTTCATGTAATTGTCAATAAAAGCCTTTGGACACTTATGAAATGCTTGTAATTATACTTCAGTATTCCATTGTAACATCTGAAAAAAAATATCTAAAGACAATAAAGCAGCAAACTTTGTGGAAATTAATATTTGTGTCATTCTCAAAACTTTTGGCTACGATTGTATATTATTATTATATACTGAACAAAAATATAAACTCAACATGTTCCATGTTTCATGTGCTGAAATAAAAGATCCACAGTAAATTTTACATTAATTATCTTTTTTGTTTGTTTATAGTCCAACCCTTCAGCTACCCTCAACCCCTTCCATCTATCTATGAAGACCATCCAGTTTTTATTTCTAATTGCCATATATATTTCCATTGTGCTGTTTCACAAACATTTTTTTATTTTATTTTTACCTTTATTTAACTAGGCAAGTCAGTTAAGAACAGCCTAGTGACTGCCTGTTCAGGGGCAGAACAACAGATTTGTACCTCGGGGATTTGAACTTGCAACCTTCCGGTTACTAGTCCAATGCTCTAACCACTAGGCTACCCTGAACCTTTCTTTCCTCATAGTTTCAACGGATTGTAAATTAAAGATACATTTATGTCAATAGTGGACAAGCTTGTTTTACTCCTCTTACCAGTTTAATACTTTCAGAGAAGTAGCCATTATTTACATTTCACACCTGGGGTATCTATACATAACTTTAACCCATTGCATAAGATTCTCCCAAATTAAAATAGTCCAGGAATTTATATATCAATTCCAGTCGTACTTTAAGGCCTTTTTTAAAGTCAGCTATGAATACCAGACCTGATTTCCCAGATTTTTCATAGTGTTCTATTGTTTCCAGTACTTGTCTTATATGTATCGTCCATGTAAAAAACCTGTCTGATTAGGATGAATAATATCCGACAATACCATTTTAATTCTGTGCACTATGCATTTTGCAAAAACAATTCACAACACTGAAGTGTAAAGGGTTTCCAGTTTTTTAGGTGGACTGGATCTTTATATTTACCAGCTGGGTTCTGTTTCAGTAATAGTGAAATCAGACCTTTATGCTGAGTATCTGATAGTATACCATTTTTATAGGATTATTTAAAACATGTTAATAACGGACCTTTGAGTACATCGAAAATATTTGATAAACCTCAACTGGTATGCCATCAAGCCCTGGAGTTTTCCCAGACTTGAAGACTTTAATTGTATCTAGAAGTTCCTCCTCTGTAATTAGGCCTTTACATGACTCTACAGACTGTACAGCTGTTCATTTTACACTATTAATTAAAAAAAATCTTTACAATTAACTTCAGTTAGTGGAGATGGAGGAGACTGAAATGAAAACATATGCTTAAAGTACCTTGCTTCCTCTTTCAAATGATCATTTGGTGAATGACTGACATTGGACAGGGAGACATTTTTTTCTGAACCACTTTTCCGTAAATGGCTCCAGATTCCAGAGGTATTCCAGACGTCCCATGTCGGATCAATCATCAGGTTAATTGAAATCTGGCACAAGTTTTTCTTTCAATAATAAGTACAGTTGCATGATCTAATTTGGAGGCAATGGCGGATGGGGGCCTGGAGACTATAGCGTAACTGTCGCTCGGGAGTCAAGATGCTTGGTTTCTAACTTTGGTTTGGCGTAAATCTCTTTCTGAGTGTCTCCAACTGTCTGCTGTGGATTTGTGTGTGGATGTGTGTGTGTGTGTGTGTCCTAACCCATCTGTCCTTAGTTAGAGATCCAGGCTTGACAGTCCACTAACGAGGGAATAATTAAGACATTGACAGACAGTAACAGCATCAGGCTGGTTGGTATTCTCTCATCTACACACTGACGCTGCTAAACTAACACAGCGCCTCATCTAAATACACTGATCCCAACTGAAATCAGGCTGTACAGTAAATATTTCTGGGAGTATGCCGGGTCTATGTAATCACTGGCGCAGCTGTATACAATTAGGATCCTACGCTGCCAGACTGCTCCCTCCAATAGACCTACTGGTTCAGGATATGGACATACAGTGCCTTGCGAAAGTATTCGGCCCCCTTGAACTTTGCGACCTTTTGCCACATTTCAGGCTTCAAACATAAAGATATAAAACTGTATTTTTTTGTGAAGAATCAACAACAAGTGGGACACAATCATGAAGTGGAACGGCATTTATTGGATATTTCAAACTTTTTTAACAAATCAAAAACTGAAAAATTGGGCGTGCAAAATTATTCAGCCCCTTTACTTTCAGTGCAGCAAACTCTCTCCAGAAGTTCAGTGAGGATCTCTGAATGATCCAATGTTGACCTAAATGACTAAAGATGATAAATACAATCCACCTGTGTGTAATCAAGTCTCCGTATAAATGCACCTGCACTGTGATAGTCTCAGAGGTCCGTTAAAAGCGCAGGGAGCATCATGAAGAACAAGGAACACACCAGGCAGGTCCGAGATACTGTTGTGAAGAAGTTTAAAGCCGGATTTGGATACAAAAAGATTTCCCAGGCTTTAAACATCCCAAGGAGCACTGTGCAAGCGATAATATTGAAATGGAAGGAGTATCATACCACTGCAAATCTACCAAGACCTGGCCGTCCCTCTAAACTTTCAGCTCATACAAGGAGAAGACTGATCAGAGATGCAGCCAAGAGGCCCATGATCACTCTGGATGAACTGCAGAGATCTACAGCTGAGGTGGGAGACTGTCCATAGGACAACAATCAGTCGTATATTGCACAAATCTGGCCTTTATGGAAGAGTGGCAAGAAGAAAGCCATTTCTTAAAGATATCCATAAAAAGTGTTGTTTAAAGTTTGCCACAAGCCACCTGGGAGACACACCAAACATGTGGAAGAAGCTGCTCTGGTCAGATGAAACCAAAATTGAACTTTTTGGCAACAATGCAAAACGTTATGTTTGGCGTAAAAGCAACACAGCTGAACACACCATCCCCACTGTCAAACATGGTGGTGGCAGCATCATGGTTTGGGCCTGCTTTTCTTCAGCAGGGACAGGGAAGATGGTTAAAATTGATGGGAAGATGGATGGAGCCAAATACAGGACCATTCTGGAAGAAAACCTGATGGAGTCTGCAAAAGACCTGAGACTGGGACGGAGATTTGTATTCCATCAAGACAATGATCCAAAACATAAAGCAAAATCTAGAATGGAATGGTTCAAAAATAAACATATCCAGGTGTTAGAATGGCCAAGTCAAAGTCCAGACCTGAATCCAATCGAGAATCTGTGGAAAGAACTGAAAACTGCTGTTCACAAATGCTCTCCATCCAACCTCACTGAGCTCGAGCTGTTTTGCAAGGAGGAATGGGAAAAAATGTCAGTCTCTCGATGTGCAAAACTGATAGAGACATACCCCAAGCGACTTACAGCTGTAATCGCAGCAAAAGGTGGCGCTACAAAGTATTAACTTAAGGGGGCTGAATAATTTTGCACGCCCAAATTTTCAGTTTTTGATTTGTTAAAAAAGTTTGAAATATCCAATAAATGTCGTTCCACTTCATGATTGTGTCCCACTTGTTGTTGATTCTTCACAAAAAAATACAGTTTTATATCTTTATGTTTGAAGCCTGAAATGTGGCAAAAGGTCGCAAAGTTCAAGGGGGCCGAATACTTTCGCAAGGCACTGTATATCATTGGTTACGCCCATCACAGCAAAGACTGCTCTCTGTCAATGTGACCATGAAACTAAGACACAATTCTCATCTTGACTCTTATAGCTTCTATAGATAAGGTGGAGGAGTTAGCACAATATTATGCCAGACAGCAAGCATTCATTCCACTGTGTCACAGACTAGGATACAGTTGCACTAAGATCAGTCTTGTGTTTACTCCCCTAATGGTTAAGGTTACGATTAAGGGAAAATAAGCTAATCCTAGATATGTGCCTAATTGTTAAGGCCCAATCAGAAGCAGACCTGAGGAATGCCCCTAGCTGTCGCTCTATACTCTCTCTGTAACAGTCGTCAGTCCCATGGTCAGCTCAGGCAGAAGAGATGCAGCACTCTATGGCACGTAGCAGCAGTATAATAAACCTCTCATCACCAGCAGCAACCCCACTACTCCTCTGACAGTCAATCCTGGGTCTACAACATACTCTCCTGGAGGATCCATTTAGTTTAGACTCTGGCTTCAGCGCCAGCTACTATCATTGCAGTCTGAGTGGAGTGTAGAGTTCCTCATGTCTAGTGGAAACCACTGATGTGCATCTCTGGACACCTTATCTCCTTACTCCAAACATGTTCCAAAAGTCGTTCTTCAACTGCTGCCCAGCCTCTCCAGAAAACTGCCACCAAACCTGTATCTATAAACCATAACTGAACTTATCAACTACCTATCTGGATTTGATCTCTAGCATGTACATATACAGAACCCCTCTTTGCAACACCTGCCATTGATTCACAACAGCTTTTCTATTCTTACTGCCCCCCCCCCCCCTCCCCCACCCCCACCCTCAACACACACACACAAAAACATTTCCTGTAACGCACATTTATAATGTAATCTAATGTACAGTATATTACTGGAATTACCCAGTGTTCTTTTCACTTTTACATTTTGGTCATTTAGTGGGCGCTCTTGTCTTTAGCAATTTACAGTCAGTGCATTCAACCAAGTTTGATAAAAAAAAATTTAAAAACACAGTCATAACAAGTAAAACGGTTCATGTTACCGATACTGAAAATGTTGTTCTAGTTAAGGATACATTGGTCTTCAAAATAATTGTAATTACAATAATTTTATGATATATCTCTGACTATCTGGATAGTGCCAATACAATACTACAAACACAGTACAACACAGTAAAAGTGACTAATTATTTATACAGTATTTTACTGTAAGTACAGGGGATTAGAGCAAGCAGGTTGGCTCTGTGCATTTCCATATTAATCAATACTAGGTGTTTTATATCACTTGCACATCTAGAGGAGAGTGGTTGATGGTGTATGTGTTTTTCTGTTGGGGGAGGGGCTGGGGCTGGCAGTTGCTGAAATGAGGTGGCAGTTGTGGTTTGTCGGTGCTGTGTCCAGGTTTGGGGCTGGTGTTGTGGCTGGAACTGGGAAAACCTGGGTTGGTACTGATGCTGGGGATGAGACTTCAAGTCGTGCTGGGACCGGGACTGGAGATCAGGGGCCGGATTCACAAAACCTTCTTAAGAAAACATTTATTCTTAACTGCCATTCTTTCCTGAACTATAGACTTAAGAAGAAATTTAAGCAAAGTTGCTATTCCTCATTAAAGTTATTGGAAATGTTCTTAAGTTTTTTTCCTGTTTCTTCCTAAGAAGAAAGTTAAGAAGAAATGGGATTCTTGAAAATAATGCTTTAGGATTTCTTCTTGGAAATGTACTTAACTTTAGGACAGCTAAACCCTTCTCTTGTGCAGACTGGTCCCAGGGGGAGAGCATTTTAAAAATACATTATAACTAAAAACATCAATGTAAACCTTAATTTGAAAAGATTTTAATGACATATTTGACAATAATGAATATAATAATAATTTTTGAAATGGTCATAAAATCAAATGACGACAAAGCTAAATGTATTGATTAGAAAAATTATTAAAATAACAATAGTCAAAAAACAGAATAATCAAATAGGAATATTTAGTGATTCAAAACTTGCCATGACACTGTCCATTAAAGGATGTCAATTCTTTGGGTAGCTGCTAGAGAGAGGGAGAACCCACAGAGGCCTCTCAGAGACCGGATGGATCCTCTACATGTCCCTGACCATGTTCTGAGGAAATATTGACTACCACATCACTCGATCATGTACTTGGCTGAACTTTAAATGAAAACTTAAAAAGTCCATGAGATCTAGCTCTCTTTCAATCATCCTGCAAATCATGATTGCCCTGAGATTCCTAGCATTGGGATCCTTTCAGGCCTTGCTTGCAGGGACAGTGCGAGTTAGTCAGTCCTCTGTGAGTCGGGTGGTTTGTGCAGTGTGTGATGCACTGTGTCATCATGTGCAAAGATTCCTCAAGTTCCCATAAACTGTAGCTGAACAAATAAGCACCAAACAAACATTTGAGGTGGATAACTTCCCCAATGTCCTTGGTGCTTTGGATGGGACCCATGTGACAATAAACGTCAGTGACGATGACTAGCTTCGGTCAAAACATGTCTACATAAGTAGAGTTTGCACCCCACCAAAATGTATTATTTCAGTAGGTTTTATAAGTATCTGATGTAGTCTTACCATTTATCCTGATAGGGTCCACGTGGTGAGGAGGAAATATATGTTAAACGAAATAACTCCCACTCTATCAATGTGCAAGTAGTCTGCAATGCCACACTAGCCTTCACAAATGTTGCCAAATAGCCCGGGAGCAGACATGACTCCTTCATTGTATCAAATTCAGCCCTGGGAATCAAGTTTGAGGAAGGTCACATTCCTGATGGATGGCTATTAGGTAAAGATATCAGAAATCACAACCCTTTCTTTACCTGACACCTGTGGAATTGTTTTATGGTCCACAGCTCACTTAAAATAGTGTTGCTTCTTATGATATCAATTTACTACTTTGTGTGTTTGGGGTTTTAGGTATAGTGGCTATGGACAAAAAAAACATTGCTCATGACACCAATCCTACACACTAACAATGATGCAGAAGAGAACTACAACCATGCTCAGATGACAACAAGGAGTTTAGTAGAGAGATCTATCGGAGTCCTAAAATCCAGATTCAGATGCATTGACCACTCTGGGGGAGTTATTTTATACAGCCCAGAAAAAACATGCAAGATCATAACCTCAGCATGTATCTTGCACAACATCTGCATACAAAACAGGATGCCACATCCCAAGATACCTGACATTCCACCAGCTGTACCTGACCAGGATGTTGCCGATTATCACAATGCTGCTGGTAGATGCAATGCTGGCCTACAAGCAAAGAAATTACCTCATAAGGACGAGATTCACATGAAAAAAAAGGTTTGTATATCGAAACAGATTTATTTTAGAACAGTAATCTTCAAGTCTTCGCTTCTCCATGGCAAACTTCTCCTTCTCCAGGGCCTTCCGAAGCTCCTCCTGCACCCTGCGCAGGGCCGTGACCTCCCCCAGGAGCGTCCTCTAGACAGCCACCATCTCCTCCACACCAGCATGCCTCCATGCCCGTGGTGGCACTGGCTCGTACATTGGGGTGTCATGATGGATAAGGATCTGAGACAGGCACATCTCCCCTGTGTCTTCAGTGATGATCTGTTGAGATAATACAATTAATCTGTTATGGGAATGATATGTGTTGTAGGCATATTATAGAATAATAATAAACATATTAAATGAGAAATCAAAACAAACACCTACCTCTGCTTGTTCTTATGTCAAATGATCATGATTTTCCATGGCTCCCACATCCGGGCACAGGAGCATATGGATCAAGTCCAGTGTTATATTATGGAAGGTCAAACACCGTGTTAGCATGACAACGTTTCAAGAGCTGTAGGCTCAATATGATGAGAGAAGTAAACCAGTGTAACGTTAGCTGCACGACTGGATACTTTTGAAACCATGAATGTTCTCTTGGGCCACTGCCACAGATGGCTACCAGACATTTCAATACAGCAAGAAAACAAATTAGACGTGAATTATCTAGCTATCTACAAATTAACAATACATTACAATATTCTAGAAGTGTTATATAGCTAGAGTTAGCTTGTTAATTTGCAAAGAAGAACTTGTCTGACTTAGCTAACGTTAACGTCGTTAGCTATGTTGGCTAATTAGCTAACGTTAATGTTGTTACAAGTTAGCTAGCTAACATACCGGCCGCGCAGTCTGAGTCGATGCCCGACCGCAGTCCAATTCATGGTCAATCCGAATTCTGCAGTGGCCGTACTGCATTTACAACGATGCGGCCTCCGCAGAAGTTCATTCATACTTCTTGAGCTTCGGTGAGCTGTCATACACAGCCAATAAATTGGTCTGCACCGCACCACTCGTAGTGATTCAGGGCTAATTTCTACAGCCATTCAGCTAATTATGAGCAACGGGCTAAACGAAAAGACAAGACCTTATCTCTTCTGAGATGTTGGAGTTTGTTTCCCGGTGCTTGACATAGGAGCTCCGCCAAGATAGCATGAAGTAAAAAGGCTGCATCTCCACGATGAATCTCCCCATTGCCCCCCAGCAATATCAGCCTCAATTTAGGCTATTGGTTTATTTCACACTATGTTGAGGTAAAAATGTGAGTATAATGCTTGCATGGATGTCAACAGCAATAAGTGTTCATGTCATCGCCATTAATCAACTGCATTACAGTTAAAAACAACTTTGACTACCACCCCTGATTTCTGTATGCTAGCTATGCTACCAGCCTATACGAACGGGAGTAAGCCGACAACTTCTAAATGTTATGCAGCGAAATATATCCAAATTCGATTTTGGTAACCACGTTGTGGGCCTGTTACAATTCATCAATCATTACGGATTTGACATATCCACTTTGTTAGATCAAATTTGTTGAATGTGCACCAATCCAGCGTCCTTCTATCCCCCACGGTTGCATTCCATTGACCTCTTTAACGCATCTATCCCCATCACCTCCCCGATGGGGATAGTTTTTTGTTTCTTTGAAATCCCAACAAGAGGTATCATAAAGATGTGTTTTATTTGTGAACTTACTCTGATAGCCTTTCATCAAAGTTCTCCATGTTTGCTGTCAAGGAAGTTGTCAAAGTAGTGAGTTTGTGTTCATACAGGATGTACCACCCCCACCTACCAATCATGTCAATATAGAGCTATAGGGAGCTATGCGGAGCCCCTCTGCATTGTTATAAAATTTTAGCATGTAACTCTTGGTGGGGCAAAAAAACAACAAGTGGAATGCATGCCAGCAAAGCCACTACACAACAAAACACTAAACAATACATTAATTGGACTATAACGGTGACCACAAACTGTTAGGGCCTACATAAAGCTGTCCCAACATCTTACCACTGCTACACCTGGCTATCAGCGGAGCCTTGTCTGGCAGCAAATTCAGCCTCTCTGTAACAGTCGTCAGCAAATTCAGCCTCAGCCTTGTCTGGCAGTTAATTCAGCCTCATACTGCCTTTAAAAAAAAAAACATATTGATATAGAAACAAATGTGGTTTCTAATGCCAATTGAGATGTACAAACTATGGCATAAAGGGACAACAAGTGGATAAGAGGCAATCCGTCATTTCGATTAAGACATTAATGAGCGAGCCAGGATGGACGTAACGTTAGTGTTACGAATCCCTTTTGGCCCGACAGTCTAGGGGGGATGGTAATGAGACGCGTAACATAACTCATGCAAATTATAATGGTGACAAAGTAAAAGTGTGAACGAAATAACCAGGACAACTGAAATCTACCGTCAAACTCAAGGTTTATTAATAAACACACGGTAATGGGGGGAGCAGGAAAAGGGGCTGAGCTGGACCCAAGGAAAGAAACAATAAGTATACAAAAACACCCCTAAACTAGACTAGCCTACTTTAACAACAGCTAACTAACTAACCAAAAATACAGTGGGTGGTCCGCCCAGTTCTAACTAGTGTATTTAACAAAGTTCACCTACGGGTAGTGTATGCCCATGGGCGACTTGTCTTGGTTTCCCCTTTTCCCACCAGCAATCAAATACAAACACCATAACCAAAAACAATACTCACAGGTGATGACAAAGTGCTATGGAGGTGCTCAAACAAAAGATAGGTTTAGACAAAAAGAGAGAGTGAAACACAGAGATCTACAAACATGGCATTTACAGAGAGATTGAGCTCTAGAGCAAACAAATGATGGGGTTTTTAAACCATGGGGAAGGAACTGTGATAGGGTAGGAAACAGGAGGAGGTGTGTCTTCTGATTGGTGATTGATTGTTGACTGATTGGGGAGTGATGATTTTCACCTGTGAGGGGAGAAGGAGAGAAAAGAAACACACACACACAGGATACACACACAGGATAATGGTATCTGTAACAGTTAGTCAAAATAACTATTTGTTTAGCACTTTTGAAATGTACAGAGACAGAATTCAGAACATGGGCCGTTCTTACAGTGTTCTCCCTTTACACCAAGTCAGAACTGTTGGATAAATAAAGGGGACATATAAGCAGACAATGAAAGCTCTTATAATATTCAATGATTACATTTCTCTAAAACAGGTTATAGGCTACATTAGAGCAGTCAGAACAGTAGGCAAAATGAAGAGGGGTAAATATACCAAATGATTAGGGTGAGGCACATGGGCTACTAACATCTTACTAAACAACATACACTTAGTATTACTTTCTTAGCTACAGTATACATATCTCTCTGGCATATTACATAATTTATCAAGAGCATAAAATACATTGTTCTTGCTGTGCTCACTTGAACATGAAGGTGGCACGGTGGTCCTCCGAGTTAACAGTTGTTTTGAGCGCTAGCTAAAATTGTGATAGTATGATGTTGACATGATCAGTCCAATCAAAGCTACTGTACATATGACGTGATTTGACGACATTTTATCTGTGGTCAATGACCTTCAGCTTTCTTTGATGGGCACTGCTATGGCAGCAGCCGATGGGCTAAAATCTTCAATGTCTCCTCTTACACTTGGCGTAAAGTGACGTAAATTCCCAATGAGTGACAGAACACTGAGCCAATCACGACACAACGCTCCGTATTTGAGTTTGAGTTTGAGTTTGAGTTTATTTTTATTTTTACAGGGACAGTGCACATTAATCAACGTTTCAGTAAAAGTGCCGGTTTTAGCCAGCCGGCTAATTTTCAACCGCAGTCCCTGGGCAGGTTATTAAAAACAATTACAATATAGACAATAGCAGCATAGAACAAGCAAGACATAGCAACATAGGACAAGCAAGACATAGCATACAGAGCAACATAGGACAAGCAAGACGTAGCATACAGACAGAGCAACATAAAACAAAAAGCAGCAAGACAAAATTCATAAAAGCAACAAAGTGTTTCCACACCTCACAAGCTACAGACAACAGACAACATGGAAAGCGGCAACACACAGCTAGGGACCATGTTCACAAATCTGATTGACCTTTAGCCATGTCTTCAAGCATTTTGTGAAAGTGTGATATGTGGTGCAGTTATGTGTGTCTGATGGCAGTGTATTCCAGACATGGGAAGCTCTCACAGAGAATGCAGATTTACTAAAGGTGCTTTTCCTTAGGGGAACTATACAGTCACCTCTCATGGCAGACCTTGTGGATCTGCTGCCATATGTCTGGGTTTTCTGTTTAACAAAAATATTGAGTGGAGGGGGAGCCAGGCCATTAAGGATCTTGAATACAAGACATGCGTCGGTGTATTGCACAAGATTTTCCCAACTCAAGAGCTCATGCTTTCTAAGAATGTGACAATGATGATGGCTATTGGGCTTCCTATCAAGCACTTTGAGAGCCTGTTTGTAGACAGACTGAATAGGTTTTAATGTTGTACAGCAAGCTTGGGCCCAACTAGTCAAGCAGTATGTTAAGTGGGGGAGTATCATAGTTTCGAAGTACAGTTTTGCTACCTCTGTAGTCAAACAATTTCGTATAAATCGGAAATTAGCTAGGTTGAATTTGGTTATTTGAATTACTTTTTTCACATGCTTTTTAAAAGAGAGGTTGGAATCAAGTATGATGCCAAGGTACTTAAAATCGGATACCACCTGGAGCTTCTCCCCTGACACATAGACATCTGGCTCAGTAGCATCTGTTGCCCTCTTTGTGAAGAACATGCAAACAGTTTTTTTCACATTGAGATGCAAACACGAGTCACTGAGCCACTTTGTAACCTGGACCATTACAGTAGTGAGTTCTTGTGCAGCTTGTTGTTTGCTCTTTGCATGCACATATATCACTGTATCATCTGCATACATTTGAACTTCAGACCCAGTACAGACAGAAGGCAGATCATTAATGTACAGGCTGAACAGGAGGGGCCCCAGTATTGACCCTTGGGGCACGCCCACATCATAGCTACGAGTGGGCGACAGCTCATTGCTCACTCTGACACACTGAGTTCTGCCTTCAAGGTATGATTTCAACCATCTCAAGGCATCAGGGGAAAAGTTGAACTTGGACAATTTTGTGATGAGAATCTCATGGTTAACAGTATCAAAAGCCTTCCTTAGGTCCAGAAACACAGCCCCCACAACACCCCCTTTGTCCATCTTGGACTTCACATTTTCCAGAAGAAAGCAGTTGGCCGTTTCTGTGGAGTGTTTCGCTCTGAAGCCAAACTGCATGGAGTGTAATGTGAAGGGGCTGTTGTTGAGGTGGGCAATCAGTTGTTCTGCTACACACTTTTCAACAACCTTTGACACCACAGGTAGTATACTAATGGGCCTGTAGTTACTCACGTCAGCAGGGTCGCCTGATTTAAAGATGGCCGTTATTGTGGCCGACTTCCATACCCTTGGAAACACACCGAGACCAATAGATGTGTTGGTGACCTTAGTAATGGGGCCAATGAGTGACTCTTTGTAGTTTTTAAGAAAGGTAGAGTCCATCCCAAACACATCTTTGGCTTTAGAGTTCTTTAGTGAGCTAATCACCTTGTTCACCTTTGACTCAGAAACCTCCCTTATGATGAAGACAGGTTGAGTGTCATTCACTAGCACTGGGCCCAGGAAACAAGTGGAGGGGTTCTGTGTCAGTGCCCTGACAGAGTCAATAAAGTAGGAATTGAAGGCTATTGCTATTTCGACTGCATCCTGTGTTAGATTGTTATTCACCATGATTTCTAGTCTTTTTGCAGTGTTACTATGGTCTTTCCCTGTTAACTTTTTTAGATTCTCCCATATCAATTTAGAATTTCCCTTTGCTTCACCAATTATGTTAATAAAGAAGTTTGCCTTGGCCTGTCTAATTTCTTTCATCACCTTATTTCTCAACATGGTAAACCTACGTCTGTCATGCTCTAATTTAGATTTTAGGGCTATTTTTAGAGCATAATCTCGTTCTTTCATCAATTTCCAGATTTCTCCATTTAGCCAAGGAAGAGTGCTCTTTTGGCCAGGTTTGGATTTGATTTTCTTTAGGAAGCCATTTATTGTAGTCTGGATTGTGGATAGAAAAACCTGACTATCAGCTTCCACGTCTGTATAGGACAAGATATCATTCCAGTTTATTCCCTTAATTGCTTTTTCAAAATAGTTTAATTCACTCTTAGGTATTCTGAGTTGATCCGGCTTTCTAACAGTAGAGAGGTTAAACCTGCTCTTAGACAGCTTTCTGGCTATAAGTGTCAGATTATGATCAGATAGCCCAGTAACCATATTGAATGATTTAGTCACTCTCTCTGGTTTATTACTGAACACCAAATCAATCTGTGTTTTAGAGCAACAAGTCACCCTGGTTGGCCCTTTAACTAGCTGTGTAAGGTCAAAGGTATTAGTGATTTGTTTGAGGGTTTTCCTACAACACTTGTCTTCATAATTAATGTTAAAATCTCCCATTAAGATGACCTCTTTCCCAAAATTACATTCCCTAAGCATGGTATTAAACTGATCAAAAAACACACTTTTGGTGGAAGGTGGCCTATACATTCCAATGAGGGTAAAAGACATTTGGGGAGACAGTGTAACGTTCAGGCCGATACATTCTAGTTCATTATCACATGACCACTCAATTTGTTTACATCGGATATGTTCTTTAATGTAAATCATCACACCCCCTCCTCTTCCTTCAATCCTGTCTCTCCTGAAAACATTGTAGCCAGGCACAATCAAAGCAGCATATGGAGAGTGTTTATGGAGCCATGTCTCTGAGAGGCAGAGAAAGTCAAGGTTGGAGTCTGTGAGTAGATGTTGAATTTGATCACTTTTTGGAATGACACTACGAATGTTCAAGTGCCCCCCTAATAGTCCCTTGGGCTTAGCTCGTGGGTCCCAGATGACTCGAGAGTGATTGACACATTGAAAAAAGTTTAATTTTCTGTGTTTTCTGACGGCTGGGTTTAGGCCGTTTTGTTTCGTTTTGATTAGGGGCAGTTCGGTAGCGCAATTAACAATCCCTCCCGCCTGCACTGGATGCGGGGAACTAATTAAAATAGCTTGCGTACCAGAAACAGAGTCAGAGATCGCATATAACGACTCTGGTATGTTTGAAGAGTCAAAATCTATCCTGGAGCCGGGTGAGTCGAGAGAAACCATAGGACCATAGCACTCACCCACCTCCACAGCGGCGACGACCAGTGGACGAGGCCATCCACCGCTCTCCACTCCGGTGCGTATCACTGGCTCGGTGATATTGGGCCCAGGATTGAGTTGTACATCCCCGGAGAGCAGGAGGGTAGTGAACAGGTAGTTTAACAGTTTCCGATAAATGTTGGACTTGTGTTTGTTACGCCTAAGCGGTTCAGTAGAATAAGGAGCGAGGTAGACTTGGCCATTATTCAGAACATTATGGTATGCTGTGTACTGTCCGCTCCCGTGGAACGGTGAACCAATGTGTTTGGTGTTGATATTCTCCGGTAGTAGACTGATTGTGTCATCCCAGCAAGGACGCACTGAGATTATCAGTAGAGCAGCTACATAACTGACAATCATGGCAGAGTACTGGAGATAAAACACATAATTGCGCTTTAACTCTTTGCATGAGTTACTTAGCTGGGATCGGCGTACACCTGATGGTTTAGATAAAATTACAGCATTCGAATGAGAAGCGGCACCTGCCGCACCACCCTGTCTTCCGTCCGCCATTTTTTAACAGCTGTCAAGTCGAGTGTACGACTAGGGGTTCTCACGATGAAATTCATCTATAGCCCAAAAGGTAATAGAGATTAATAGCATATTCTACATATTACATAACCATGCAGTCTCTAAGAGGAAGTTAATGCATTTCATTAACTAAAATAGCTTCCTAACAAAGAGGAATTTGTCAAACAAGAATTTTTCTAGGACTGTCTGGGAGTGGTCTTGAGTGGGGAGGGGAAAACTGAAAACAAGCTGTTGTTCTTCTGGCTTGCCCTACCACCACAGAAAGCACTGAGCTAGGCTGTAATACCTGCATTTTGGAGCTGCCTTACTCAAGAAAACAAAAAAGAGACCATGATTGTATGATATATATTATTTTTTACATTATTTGCAAACTGATATGTGACACGTATTACTGCCAAAAATAACAAGCAAAACAGGCAAGCCCCCCCAAAAAGTATTGTTATTATTTTTCTTGTATTTATTTTTTTGCTAAAAATGTGGGGCCCAAAACAGGTGGGGCTCTGCCCTGCCTAGGTACAAGAGAATGGGGAGAACAATTGAACAATTGCCTTCAGGACCAGGATCGTACCCATCATTGTGAGGGACCGTGCATTCCATTCGCAGAAAGGGAAAGAGGTCGTGAGAGTCTCATGCCAGTCCTGTGACAGGAACAGTTTTTTACCCCTGTTGACAAGAGTGTCAGTGGCTGCACAGTAGTCGTCTACCACCTTTGTTGCTGTGGTGATGGAGCGACTATCTATGCCAGGGGTGTCAAACTAATTTCATGGAGGGCCGAGTGTCTGTGGGTTTTTGTTTTTAAGACCTAGACAACCAGGTGAGGGGAGTTCCTTGCTAATTAGTGACCTTAATTCATCAATCAAGTACAAGGGTTGAGCAAAAACCTGCAGACACTTGCCTGGCATCTGGTAGCCACAGATTAAGAGGCTCTAGGTAGATGACGTACAAGGGCTAGGGGCAACCTTGGCATACGCCGGATCTGATGGGGAATGGGTCTGTGAAACTGTTGTTTACCAGAACTCTGCTTGTGATGTTCTGGTAGCAAAGTTTGGTACACTGGATGAGATGTTGGGGGAATTTCATCTTGGTTAGCACCCTCTGCAAGAAGCCATGGCTAACCCTGTCAAAGGGTCTAGGCTGAAAAGGCCTAAACGGGACCTCTGCTCCTGAGAGTGCAGGATGAGATCTCTCACCAGGAGCAGGTTGTCATTGATGGACCTACCGGGGATGCTGCAGGTCTGGTCTGGGGCAATTAATGAGGGGCGGTGTGTCTGGAACCGTTTGGTGAGAGCCTTGGTCATGGTTTTGTTGTCGACAGAGAGGAGGTTGATTAGGCACCTGTTCCGGAGGTCCATAAGGTCTCCATGTGACAGAGACCGACATGGACCCACCCAGCCTCTTTTCCCTGTATACTACTCTGAAGACCTTCGCCACGTCGTCCTTGAGGAGATCCCTACCGTAAAACTCCCTGGCCACCCCCAGGATATTGTCACTGTTGGTCACAGTGTCCACTTCGTTGTTGTACAGGGACAGAATGGGTTTTTGCTTTGACCGTGCCCTGCAAAAGAAGCATTTCTCCTGCTCCTCCAGATCCTGGAGTTTTGACCTGTGCTGGATCTTCTTCTGTTCTTCCCGATAGAGGGTGGGAAAGATGTTATTTGGTTTTGGCCAGCTCTCTGGCCGTGTCCCACCCCTCTAGCTGGAAGAGGCTAAGACACTGGAGGGCCTTGTTGTGGTGTTCAAATTTGGCCCTCTTTTCCCTAGCTTTCCTCTGGGCTATTCCCCCAAATAACCATGGGTCATGGCCTTGACCATTTCTCACCACTCTATCAGGGAGTCAAATATTTCTTTCAAAGTCATCCACTCCAGGTAGCATCTGGAGGAGAGCTTGACTGCTGGGTCCTAAAGGATAGATGTATTCATCCTCCAGGACCCATGCCTACTCTCACTAGAACTTAGGCCTTTGCAATCTAAAGACACAGTCAGCATCCTGTGGTCTGAGAAGTGCACTGCTTAGCTTGTCAGGGAGCATATTCTCAGACCTGGCGATAGCAAGAATATGTCAATCCTAGAGTAGGATGCAACGGAGGAACTCACCCACGTTGGTGTCGGAGGGGAGTTGCCACCGGCGTCTGTCTGTAAGGGGGAGGTCATTGATGATTGATTGTAGTTACTGAGTGCTATGGTCTCTCTTCGGCCTGCTGCGGTCTTTGTCTTAGAGGGCACAATTAAGTCTCCCCAACCAGGACTGGTGTGGGGGTGAGCAGGAGTGATTGAAGCTGTTTGAAGAGGGATACTCTCTCGGCCATGTTGGTGGGGCCATATACATTGATGACCCTCAGGGGCGAACCCTGAATCTTGAGGTCTAAGACCAGGAATTGCCCACTCTGAACTACCCTGATGGACTTCAGTTGAAGGTGGGGGTTGGTCACCAATATGCCAACCCTGTCTGCTGTGCCGATGTTGGAGGGTCATAATGGGTTATGAAGAGGATCCGGGTCCAGTGTTGGCCATATCATTACAGAGTTGGATGATGGTTTCTAGTGGATCGGTGGTGCTGGATGGTGGCCCCCCCACTGACTGCCTGGTGGCCCAATAAACTTTCCGGATGAAGGGTTATAGGAGTGTTGAACATGGTGGCTCAGATGGTCTGGGGGTCTGGACTGAGGCTGGCTGGCATGCTGCTTTGCGGAATCAGGGGCAGGGAGGGCTAGGGGGGGTGGATCTTGGTCACTTAGGAGCAGGGGGAGGAGGCAGGGGCAGTTGGTGGCGGGAAAGGGGATCAGGAATGCGTCCTTTATATTCAAGCCAGACTTGGTGCAAAACTACGCCCACAAGAAACTTAGCAACATTCAAAACTGTGCTGATTGGTCAGAGTTTGGTTGTTCACTGTGAAAAGTAATGGCGCGTGAGAGAAGAAAGAACGCTAGAGACGGAATCCCCACCAAAACAAAACATTGCCATCCCATACCTTGCATTTTCCTGAATTTGGATATGAAGTTGCATTTAACAACATCGATTGGGATGAAGCTGTCTATTAGTGTGTGTCGTCTAGCATTAGCTTAGTGTGGTTATCTACATGTTTACGAAAGGACTATTGAGATACTTACCTACATGACGTTTGTGCTAGTTGGCAACTAAAAGAGATGCTGCACAGCTAGCAGTAGCTGAATGTGCAAAGCTAACTCCATTCATTCACTATTACTGACAATCATGTAATGTTAGCTATCTACAGAGTCACTTGTTTCTTGCCTTCCGTTTAGATCATTTCAAATGAGGCCACGAAACTGTGCATCTCCTGCAGTCTCCTGGCATTGCAGGCACGAGCAAAATCCGAACTCCCCGTCTAGCGTTCTTCATCTCTCACTTCGTCACAGGGAATTTCCAAACTCTGACCAATCAGCAAGGCATTGTATGTTGCTAGATTACTTTTGGGATCTGTAGAAGTGCCCCTCCCCTTTGCACAGTTTGCAGGGTCGTGATTGTTTGAATTCTGATGTGGGGTGGTTGCCTTTGCAGTTTTTACAGCGGATGGCTCTGCAGGCACTGCGGCCAGATGCTCAAGTTAGCCGCAGTCCCTGCACAGCTTGGGCATACCGCAGTAGTGGATGGCGCCCCTGTTGTTCCTCAGCGTGATGGTGCTGGGGTTATGTTGGTATAACTGACCAAGCCATTTTCTTGCCCAAGTCCAGAGAACTCCAGGACTCTCCTGGCCGTTGATTTGATCAGTGCAAACCTGCCGAGCCAAACCTGGATGTCAAAGTCTTGAATACAGTCGTTGTGGAGTTGAACAGTGACTATCTTGTTTCCTGTGTCTGAGAGAGGGTGTGCTCTGAATTTGTTAATCGTGGGTACATTTTTGAAGTTCCTAAATGTTACACAAAATTGGAAACTGCCCATACCTCTCTGGAGAAATGCCCTGCTGAAGCCAGGAGGGTCATGCTGTTTCCTGGTCTGTTGGTTCCGGTTGCTGATGTTGCTCCATATCCGTTTGTGGTCGACTGTGGCACTCCCCTGTGGCCTGCCCGGTCTTGGAGTAGATTGGTTTCTTTGGGTCCTTCCTCCGTGATTGTAGCAGGGTCTGGTCCTGGGGGTTGTCTAGTCACTGGTCTACTCTGTTCCTTTAGGGGGAGGAAGGACAACCTCAGAGTAAGCAGTCACACCTGGTAGCCCATGACCCGGAGATCAATGGCGGATCTCCCCTATGGTCTGCTTGCTCCAGGTGTAGGTTTGTGTCTTTGGTCCTTCCTCTGCACCTTTGGTTATTTTGGTGATGGTGTCTGGTCTGGTCTCTCCTTCTGTTGGTCTGCTCTGGATGGTTGGCGGTCAGCTGGTCCTGCTGGAGTCAGGCCGTGCCGTGGTCAAGCCACTGTTACCCTTCCAACTTCCCCAGTCCTTCCGGCGATTCCGGCCTTGTCTGCTGGACCAGAGAGACAGCGCCAGCCACGGTCAAGTCATTGTTAGTGTTGCTGTCTCCAGGGTCTGTCCAAAGAAAAAGCTAGTGAGAAAAGAGGGTAGAGAGTGGGACACAACCCTGTAAAATCTCCAGCGCACATGCTTGTGCGTAATGAAGAGAAACCAGAGTTAAATATCTTTAATTGCATTTTTATTTTCATGGGAGAATCATTAACATACATACAGGGAGTCATGCAACAAGGCAAAACGTACATGAACTAACACTCATTGACTTGGGGGCAGTTATCATTCTGTCTATCATTCAGACATAGACATATGTGGAAACACTAAGAAATCTAGAAACGAAGAAACAAAGGGCAGGGAGGGTATGAGTTTCAGATGGCTTCTTAAGGGGGGTGCAGGTTCTAAGGAAAGACAACACAACATAATACAACACTACGTATACGATATTAACTGTGGTTTATAAATGGGGTGGCATTATGTTAGTAGGTAAAATTGCAGGGGCAGTAGTCAAGCAATGATCTATTGGGGGAAGAGAAGGGGAGGGGCTGAAAAATAAAAAAAATAAAGTATTTGTGTCTGATGGCTACATTGTTCCATACTGTTGTGCTTAGATCAGTGGTCAGTGTGTGTGTGTGTGTGTGTGGGGGGGGGGGGGGGGGGGGGGGGGTCTGTGATGTGCTTTCTGAGGGTATTTGAATGACCAGTACTGGCTTGTGTTAGTGTCTGGTGCTGTAGGGAGGTGATTACTTTTTTAAGGTCTTTGTAGTGTTTCGGGGAGTCCCATGAGTAAGGGTTCCTATGGTCAAGGGTACAGAGCCCTAGTGGTCTGCTCATGGTGGAGAAGTAGAAAGTGTTGAAGATGCTGGCCTTACTGTGTTTTTTCTGTATTTTGGAGATAATGTAGCTAAGGCCCTGCACTGCTACCATGAGTGGGATGTTAGGGATCCCCTTACCCCCCTTGTCTAGTGTCTTCCACATAGTCATATTTTTACCTGTTGCTGGCTGCTGCTCCAGAGGAAGTGGAAGATGACCAGATTGATGCATCTGGCTGTATGTTTACAATGATGACAAAACCTAACCTATGTAAGCCAGTATCAGGTATAGGATGGCTTTGATCAGTAATCCCTTCCCAGTCATTGAGAGTGATCTTCCAGCTTTGGTCTCTGGGGTGAGTCCTGCTAAAACAGATGCTCAGAAAGTTAACAGTGCTCTTGATTGGAAAAAAGATGTGCAGGATCTGGTCGACTCGCCAGTTTGGTGTACGCAAACCTCGCACTTGGTATCATTCACTATTGTGCCTGTGGTTTTACAGAAGGAGTTGATGGACTGGATGACATTGGGGATAGACTGTGGGTCTGTTGTGACTATCGTGACATCATCCATGTATAACTGTTTTTTTAGGGTTGTGCCTTGTGCACCTGATGTGGCCTGTGATTAGAGGATGGTTGTGGATGCTTGCAGGGAGTGGTTCTATTGTGATGGTGTAGAATAGGGCCGATAGTGGGCAGCCCTGTCTTACTCCAGCATGAATGGGTATGGGATGGGAGGGGGTGCTGTTGATCAAGACTCTACTCTATGTATTCCCAGTTTTGGAGACCGAGAGTGTGGTTACTTCTGGCCAATACCCTAAGCATGTATTGGTGGCACACTCTGTTGAAGGCCTTTTCCATGTCAATATTGAATAAACAGAATGTGGATGTCACCAATCGACAGAGTGAGCAAACACGTCCCTGATGGTGGAGAGGTTGTGGGACTACAGATCCCAAATTCATACAACCAGTAGGCCTAGGCTATCTAAAAAAAAAAGTAAAAAAACAATGAGTCTGATGCGACAGATCAGAACATTTAGTTTAAAATGTTGCTAAACTATTATTTCTTCACATTATAAGCTCAGAAATGCAAACAAGGCAGTAGGCTAGGTGCGACTGTTCGTTCCATAATGCAATTAGTGGGAAAACACTGTTGTCAAAAGCTCACCACACATGCGAGCGGTTTCATGTGACAGAGATGAAAATATCCATTAGAAATGTAGAAGGTGCAAATAGTCTGGGTAGCCATTTGACTAGGATTGTGCCTTGTGGCTACTGGAAAGTGAAAGAAAGTAGCCACCACCGATATGGTCTGGTTTTGGCTAGGCTACTTTGAAGCAAGGTAAGACATGTCTCATAATATGTAGCAAAACTTTCAGGTTTCAAACAATTAAGTACAGTATAATGCATACTGCCTCCAGCTCATTGCAAAGTTGTTTGTGACGCACTGATAAAGCCTGCCTTCCGTTGCCTGTGCATTTGCTGTTTGAGATGCTGTAGCAGCAGCTCAAAGGCATTGTATCTGTATGCTATGAGCTACATGTGTGATACATAGGATAGGCCTACATAACGAATATACTGCACACATGCAGCAATTTATTTCCAGTAAACTATACAAATGAACCTATAGACCGGTAAGCATGACTCGTCAACTGTACACTATTTCCACCGACTGCTATTTTCATCAATGAATAGCATTATTTGGCAATGGATTTTTTCTTGCAATTTTATTTATCAGCTTTTCTATTTTTTCATCTGCCAAAAGCTAGCTATTCCCGGCTAATGGAAACCCTGGTCTGAGCCCAAGAGACTGATACGGCGCCAGTTCTTGAGCTCAGTAGCTTCTCCCTTTCCCTTGTACAGGAGAGTGATTGCACTCTCCCGCACTGAAGGAGCTAACCTTCAGTGTGGGTGAGTGCAAGCTAGCCATCCCTGTACATGCTACTGTAAACTGTCCCCAGACTGACTTAGAGGTGTTTCCAAAATGCTACGTAAAACTCAGTAGGGAGCCCAACTGGACCTGGTGTCTTACCTTTGTTTAAGGAGTGCACGGCCTGGATGAGCTCATCCAGCGACAGGCCCATTTCCTCCTACAAAGTCGTGTTGTGGGATTGGCGCTATGTGGCTGAGGAGTTTGTCGATCAGTGTGTCATCTGTCGTCTTAGGGAAGTACAATTTACTGTAGAAGACTGTAATGATGTTATTGATGGCCTGATCGTCAGTAGTGTCTGTTGGTCATCTTTCAATGCATCTATTGTCTGTTTCTTTCATCTGATTTGTTTGAAAAAGTATTTGGTGCATTTCTCTTCCTCTTGTAGGTGTTGGATTTTGCTTGTGTGTTTGATTTTCTGCTGTTTCTGCCTGTGTAAGAGTGCGAGTCTGTGTTTGGTGTCTGCTATTTCGGGTGCCAGATCGAAGCCTGCTTGCTGTAGGTCGGATTGGCTTGTAGTCGTTGGTTGAGTTTGTTCAGTTATTCTCTTTTTACCGTTTGCTATTGATTTGCCTGCCTTGATGTAAAGGTGTTTAGTTCTCCTCTTGACCATTTCCCACCACTCGATGGCGGAGTTCAAAAGGTCAAGGAGAGAGGTCCAGTTCTTCAAATGCGTGATGCATAGGTTGTTGAGTCTGGTGGTCAGTAAAGTGGTGTTCAGTTTCTGTGTCGCTGGGAGGTGTACAGTCGTACTGAGTTGTCGGTGGTCTGAGAAGAAAGTGGCTGATGTGGTACCTGATGCTGTGGGCTGTCCAGGAGGAGAAGGTAAATACTGGAGTATGACTGGTTGTCAGAGCTCACCCAGGTGTAGCAAGGCACCAGGTCCTGATCTTTTAGCCCTGATCTTTTAGTTGGTACTCATTATAGACTTCTACAGTAAGTCCAGAACAGACTATGGGAGGCGCACAGTACTACATAGAGCCATGACTACATGGAACTCTATTCCACATCAGGCAACTGATGCAAGAAGTAGAATCTGATCTAAAAAACAGATAAAAATACACCTTATGGAACAGCAGGGAATGTGAAGAGAAACCCACACAGGTACAGACACACGCTTATGCACACACACGCTAGCACACGCACTCTACACACACGTACACCGTCATATTGTTGTATGGTGGTATTATACATTTTGTATTGTAGTGTATTGGTGTAATATATATGATGTACTGTTTTATCTTTTGTTTTATGTGTCCACACTTCACACTCACAC
The DNA here is from genome assembly GCF_045791955.1 of Oncorhynchus clarkii lewisi. Taxonomy (NCBI): domain Eukaryota; kingdom Metazoa; phylum Chordata; class Actinopteri; order Salmoniformes; family Salmonidae; genus Oncorhynchus; species Oncorhynchus clarkii. The sequence goes on along the minus strand of NC_092175.1, from coordinate 12,177,953 downwards.
AGCCTCCTGAAACAACTTTGGGGAATGTTTTGGCTCAAATTCAAGATGGCTGCCACTGTTCCAAATGCTAGCCTCATGGAGAGAGAATGGATTACTATGGTAAATAAGCCTATCACTGTCACATGTGTTTCTGAGGGAGCAGTTTGGGAGGAATGTGTATAAAATTCCATCTCTCCCTGGCCGTCGATGACAGTTTCTGACGAGGACCGTTGGCAACGGCAACAAGGGGAAGTAATGTGAACGGGACGGGAGTCACAGTTGGGTCACAGTTGGGTTATTGAGCTCATCGAGTCAGATCAGAAGACTGGAGGCGTGGCTTAGTAAAGGTGTGGCTTTCAGATGGTTCCTTTTGGCCACCTGTGAGAGTAAATGTCATTCTGGTTCTTCTGTTCTTTTGTATTGTCTACACCTGTTAAGGTTGAGCACCGACACTTTTGTAGTTTAACGCTGGGCTGTAAAGTCTCCTGTTTAGGAGATCTACTTGGTTCTGTTTCTGACTGACATTTTTGCTTGTAAATCAATCTGTGGAAATCCGTAGATCCAAATGGCTTGCGTTGAGCGATAGCCCTGGTTCCCACGGACACAGAGCCTGCGTCCGTAGGATGTGAAATCTGAAACCACTTGATGCTGGGATGTCCCTCCTACCATTTCATTCGCTCTTCCGACTGTCCATCAACTCCTGGCTGAACCCTACGTCACAGCCACTGACAATCCTTACATCGTAGCGCAGCAGGAGAGAGTGGTTTCACCTCATTCAGAGATCAATCTATAAACAAAAAACACTTTCTGTTTGTCATAGATGGACTAGATTAATATGAAAGGTGAGTTCCTACCGAGTTCAGGAAGCCAAGCTAGAGCTATGTTTTGATCAAGAGAGACATTTAGAAAATATGCACATTTTCTCTAACACTAAACATACAAATATGTATTTTACAGTTATGTAATTGAATAATGATGTAATTAATTGTAGTGATGTTACGATTGATACCGGAGCTCCAAGGCATGTGTCGAAATCTCTAAGCAGCTAACTTCGAAGCAGTGTGCCAATACATGTATCACTTTATCAGAAGTACGTCGTCAATGACGTCCGAAGCTTTGTTTGATTGCATGCTTTTTATAACCGTGTGTTGCAAAATGCGAGATCACACTGATTTCAACGTGGTTCCATTGGTTTCTTTAATTCCAAAGCTGGTTTCAAACACCAACCTCTACTGGACAACGTACTTACAAATATAGTTAGGATTTTGTATATGTACTTTCACCTGACAGGTAGCTTAGCAGGTACAGGAGGGAACTCAGGGACGTGAGGATATGAGGTCAAATCTTGTCGAAGTCACACTATGGTATTCCAACTGTATATAGGCTATTAAAGCCAACAACTTACCATTGAGCCACGGAGTTCAAATGAAAACAGTGGAGAGAAAAAAAACGTCTATCTGATAATCGCACTCAGACGTCACTAATGTGCATTGTGAACCGATAATGAAGCGCAGGGTAATTAACCACTTTTCAGCACAATTTGGTGTAAGCTCCAAAGAGTTCAGAAAGCCTTGGTTTCCCATCACTAATTAATTGTTTATTAAAATATTTAACATGCCACAAAATGATGAACATGAATTACATTTACTCTCACCGGTGGCAAAATATACCTATCTGAAAGCCACAACCCTAATAGGCCAAGCCTCCTAAAAATAAACGAAGGATTACATTAAAAAGACCCATCCCTGGGTCAACCCCAATAAACCCCCAACCCCAACTGATGGTTAAATTAACCCATGTTTGGGTAATCCAAAGGTGTGGCCTATTGGGGGCGTGGCTTTCACCTATATATCCGTGAGAATAAATATGATTCATGTTCATTATTTTAAGTATGTATACTGCAAACTTCAAATTTCCTTCAATGTTTTTGCACATTACATATTTTAATATACAGTTGAAGTCGGAAGTTTACATACACCTTAGCCAAATACATTTAAACTCAGTTGTTCACAATTCTTGACATTTAATCCTAGTAAAGATTTCCAGTTTTAGGTCAGTTGGGATCACCACTTTATTTTAAGAATGTGAAATGTCCGAATAATAGTAGAGAGAATGATTTCTTTCAGCTTTTATTTCTTTCATCACATTCCCAGTGGGTCAGAAGTTTACATACACTCAATTTGGTAGCATTGCCTTGAAATTGTTTGACTTGGGCCAAACGTTTTGGGTAGCCTTCCACAAGCTTCCCACAATAAGTTGGGTGAATTTTGGCCCATTCCTCCTGACAGAGCTGGTGTAACTTAGATTTGTAGGCCTCCTTGCTCGTACACGCTTTTTCAGTTCTGCCCACAAATTCTCTATGGGATTGACAGAACGCGTCTCCTTCCTGAGCGGTATGACAGCTGCGTGGTCCCATGGTGTTTATACTTGCGTACTATTCTTTGTACAGATGAACGTGGTACCTTCGAAATTGCTCCCAAGAATGAACCAAACTTGTGGAAGTCTACAATTTTTTTCTGAGGTCTTGGCTGATTTCTTTTGATTTTCCCATGATGTCAAGCAAAGAGGCACTGAGTTTGAAGGTAGGCCTTGAAATACATCCACAGGTACACCTCCAACTGACTCATATGATATCAATTAGCCTATCAGAAGCTTCTAAAGCCATGACATCATTTTCTGTAATATTCCAAGCTGTTTAAAGGCACTGTCAACTTAGTGTATGTAAACTTCTGACCCACTGGAATTGTGATACAGAGAATTATAAATTAAATACTCTGTAAACAATTGTTGGAAAAATGACTTGTAGATGTCCGAACTGACTTGCCAAAACTATAGCTTGTTAACAAGAAATTTGTGGGGCGGTTGACAGACGAGTTTTAATGACTCCAACCTAAGTGTATATAAACTTCCGACTTCAACTGTACATTTAGAAACATTCTTATTTAAATATTGTAACAAAGCTGTAAATATTTCAACATAGGCACTTAAGGAACTCATATTCTTGACTTATTAAAGCAACAAAAAGTGTGAGGGTTCAACATTAACATGCATTTACAATATGACAGAACAGATTAACTGGAATGACATTTACTGTCACACCACTAGTACCCCACTAGCTTTAAGCACCAGCTGTCAAAGCAGCTCACAGATCACTGCACCTGTACCTAGCTCATCTGTAAATAGCCCATCCAATCTACCTCATCCCCATACTGTATTTATTTATTTATCTTGCTCCTTTGCACCCCAGTGTCTCTACTTGCACATTCATCTTCTGCACATTCTACCATTCCAGTGTTTAATTGCTATATTGTAATTTATTCACCACCATGGCCTATTTATTGCCTTACCTCTCTTATCCTACCTCATTTGCACATGCTGTACATAGATTTTTCTACTGTATTGTATGTTTGTTTACTCCATGTTTAACTCTGTTGTTGTCTATGTCGAACTGCTTCGCTTTATCTTGGCCCGGTCGCATTTGCAAATGAGAACTGTTCTCAACTGGCCTACCTGGTTAAATAAAGGTTAAATAAAGGTGAAATAAAAAATATATTTAAAAAATAGTATGCCACACCTCCAGTCTTCTGATCTGACCCGGTGGATAATAGCTCAATAACCCAGCATCAACAACCAATCTTAAAGAAAACAATGGGTTGTTTCTGACCCAACTGGCTAGGTCAAAACAACCCAATGTTTGCTCTGTACAATATTTACCCAAATTGGGTTGTTTTTAACCCAGCATTTTTTTAGAGGGGTTTAAGGCCTTGGATGCAGGACTTCCTGTTTGGCTTGACTGAATGGAAAACATGTCATCACTGTGGTAGTGGTGGAGAGATGCATGGAGCACAGGGAGAGGGGGTTTAAGTGTGTGTGTGTGTGTGTGTGTGTGTGTGTGTGTGTGTGTGTGTGTGTGTGTGTGTGTGCGTGTGTGCGTGTGTGCGTATGTGTGTTGTGGGGCTATATGAGGTTCCCAGAGACTCTTCCTCCTTTCTTCCTTTCTTCTTACTCATCCTCTCTTCTGTCTTATCTAAGCAACACACATTGTCATGACGTGTGCGTATGCAATAATTAGTGTGCAGGATGTGTGGTTTTATAACAATGTGTTATATGATTGAATAGGGATAATAGGTGTGCGTTTGCAACGTTGCACATATCTGTCTTCTCCACACATGCTCGTAAGCCTTACAGTACAAATCTCCACCGCATCCAGTCTAGCCTCATCATTCTAGTGTCCAGCATGTAGACAGACAGACAGACATACACTACATGGCAAAAAGTATGTGGACACCTGCTCGTTGAAAATCTCATTCAAAAATCATGGGCATTAATATGGAGTTGGTCCCCTCTTTGCTGCTATAACAGCCTCCACTCTTCTGGGAAGGCTTTCCACTAGATGTTGGAACATTGCTGCGGTGACTTGCTTCCATTCAGCCACAAGAGCATTATTGAGGTTGGGCACTGATGTTGGGCGATTAGGCCTGGCTCGCAGTCAGGATTCCAATTAATCCCAAAGGTGTTCAATGGGGTTGAGGTCAGGGCTCTGCGTAGGCCAGTCAAGTTCTTCCACACCGATCTCGACAAACCATTTCTGTATGAACCTCGCTTTGTGCACGGGGGCATTGTCATGTTGAAACAGGAAAGTGTCTTCCCCAAACTGTTGCCACAAAGTTGGAAGCACATAATCATCTACAATGTCATTGTATGCTGTAGCGTTAAGATTTCCCTTCACTGGAACTAAGTGGCCTAGCCCGAACCTTGAAAAACAGCCCCAGACCATTAATACTCCACCACCAAACTTTACAGTTGGCACTATGCATTGGGGCAGGTAGCGTTCTCCTGGCACCTGCCGAACACAGATTCGTCTGTCGGACTGCCAGATGATTTAGCGTGATTCATCACTCCAGAGAACGTGTTTCCAATGCTCCAGAGTCCAATGGCGGCAAGCTTTACACCACTCCAGCCGACGCTTGGCATTGTGCATGGTGATCTTAGGCTTGTGCATGGCTCCTCGGCCATGGAAACCCATTTCATGAAGCGCCAGACGAATAGTTATTGTGTTGGCGTTGCTTCCAGAGATTTGGCATCCTATGACGGTGCCACGTTGAAAATCACTGAGCTCTTCAATAAGGCCATTCTACTGCCAATGTTTGTCTGTGGAGATTGCATGACTCTGTGCTCGATTTTATAAACCTGTCAGTAACAGGTCTGGCTGAAATAGCCAAATCTACTAATTTAAAGGGGTGTTTACACACTTTTGGCCATGTAGTGTACTGTACATACATTTTGAAACCCCATTGCCCTATGTACACTACCGTAAAAAAATTGGGGTCACTTATTAATTTCCTTGTTTTCCATGAAAACATACATGAAATTAGTTGCAAAATTAATAGGAAATATAGTCAAGACGTTAACAAGGTTATAAATAATGATTTTTAATTGAATTAATAATTGTGTCCTTCAAACTTTGCTTTCGTGAAAGAATCCTCCATTTGCAGCAATTACAGCCTTGCAGACCTTTGGCATTCTAGTTGTCAATTTGTTGAGGTAATCTGAAGAGATTTCACCCGATGCTTCCTGAAGCACCTCACACAAGTTGGATTGGCTTGATGGGCACTTAATACGTACCATACGGTCAAACTGCTTCCACAACAGCTCAAAAGGGTTGAGATCTATCCAGTGACTGTGCTGGCCACTCCATTATAGACGGAATACCAGCTGACTGCTTCTTCCCTAAATAGTTGTTGCATAGTTTGGAGTTGTGCTTTGGGTCATTGTCCTGTTGTAGGAGGAAATAGGCTCCAATTAAGCGCCGTCCACAGGGTATGGCATGGCGTTGCAAAATGGAGTGATAGCCTTCCTTCTTCAAGATCCCTTTTACCCTGTACAAATCTCCCACTCTACAACCACCAAAGCACCCAAAGACCTTCATATTGCCTCCACCATCCTTGACAGATGGCGTCAAGCACTAATCTTTTCATTTTTTCTGCATCTCACTAATGTTCTTCTTTGTGACCTGAACACCTCAAACTTAGATTTGTCTGTCCATAACACTTTTTTCCAATCTTCCTCTGTCCAGTGTCTGTGTTCTTTTGCCCATCTTAATGTTTTATTTTTATTGGTCAGTCTGAGATATGGCTTTTTCTTTGCAACTCTGCCTAGGAGGCCAGCATCCCGGAGTCGCCTCTGCATTGTTGACATTGAGACTGTTTTGCGGGTAATATTGAATGAAGCTGCCAGTTGAGGACTTGTGAGGCGTCTGTTTCTCAAACTAGACACTCTAATGTACTTGTCCTCTTGCTCAGCTGTGCACCGGGGCCTCCCACTTCTCTTTCTATTCTGGTTAGAGCCAGTTTGCATTGTTCTGTGAAGGGAGTAGTACACGGCATTGTACGAGATCTTCAGTTTCTTGGCAATTTCTCGCATGGAATAGCCTTCATTTCTACAAACAAGAACTAATGAGGTTCAGAAGAAAGTTCTTTGTTTCTGTCCATTTTGAGCTTGTAATCGAACCCACAAATGCTGATGTTCCAGATACTCAACTAGTCAAAAAAAGGTATGTTTTATTGCTTCTTTAATCAGGACAACAGTTTTCAGTGCTAACATAATTGCAAAAGGGTTTTTAATGATCAATTAGCCTTTTAAAAGAATAAACTTGGATTAGCTAACACAACGTGCCATTGGAACACAGGAGTGATGGTTGCTGAAAAATGGCCTCTGTACGCCTATGTAGATATTCCATTTTAAAAAAATCTGCCATTTCCAGCTACAATAGTCATTTACAACATTAACAATGTCTACACTGTATTTATGATCAATTTGATGTTATTTTAATGGACAAAAAATGTTATTTTCTTTTAAAAAACAAGGACATTTCTAAGTGGCACCAAACTTTTGAACGATATATGTATGTAAATGCTATAATTACAAGACACATGACTTCCCACTTGCAATTTGCCAAAAGGCACCTAAAGGACTCTCAAACCATGAAGAACAAGATTCTCTGGTCTGTTGAAACCAACATTTAACTCTTTGGCCTGAATATCAAGCGCTACATCTGGAGGAAACCTGGCCCCATCCCTACTGTGGTGAAGCATGGTGGTGGCAGCATCATATTGTGGGGATATTTTTCAGAAACAGAGACTGGGAGACTAGTCAGGATGAAGGGAAAGATTAAATGAGCAAAGTACAGAGAGATACTTGATGAAAACCTGCTCCAGAGCACTCAGGACCTCAGACTGGGGCGAAGGTTCACCTTCCAACAGGAAAACGACCCTAAGCACACAGCCAAGACAACGCAGGAGTGGCTTCAGGACAAGTTTCTGAATGTCCTTGAGTGGCCCAGAGGTGCTTCAACAAAGTACTGTGCAAAGGGTCTGAATACTTATGTAAATATAATATTTCCATTTTTTTTTTAAGAAATTTGCCAACAAAACCTTAAAACATGGTTTTGCTCTGTCATTATGGGCTATTGTGTGTAGATTAATGAGGGGGGAACTATTTAATAAATTTTAGAATAAGGCTGTAACATAGCAAAATGTGGAAAAAGTCAAGGGGTCTGAATACTTTCTGAATGCACTGTACATACAGAGAGACACATTCTGCTGACTTTGCTTGTATCCTCACATTCCTCCATTACTGGTGTGGACAGGCCAACCGTCTTAGTATTGGCCAGAGATTCTAAACACAGCACAGATCCACAACTATACTGAACAGAAATATAAATGCAACATGCCACAATTTCAAAGACTTTACTGAGGTATAGTTCATATAAGGAAATCAAGTTGAAATATCTTCATTAGGCCCTAATTTCTGGATTTCACGACTGGGCAGGGGCGCTGCCATGGGTGGGCTTGGGAAGGCATGGGCCCACACACTTGTGAGCCAGGCTCATACACTGGTGAGCCAGGCCTAGCCAATCAGAATTTGTTTTTCCCCACAAAAGGGCTTCAGTTTCATCAGCTGTCCGGGTGGCTGGTCTCAGACGATCCCACAGGTGAAGAAGCCGGATGTGGAGATCCTCGGCTGGCGTGGATACACATGGTCTGCGGTTGTGAGGTCGGTTGGACGTATTGCCAAATTCTCTAAAATGACGTTGGTTGCGGTTAATGGAAGAGAAATTAACATTCAATTCTCTGCCAACAGCTCTGGTGGACATTCCTGCAGTCAGCATGCCAATTGCACACTCCCTCAAAACTTGAGACATTTGTGGCATTGTGTTGTATGACAAAACTGCACATTTTAGAGTGGCCTTTGTCCCCAGCACAAGGTGCACCTATACAATGATCATGCTGTTTAATCAGCTTGTTGATATGCCACACCTGTCAGGTGGATGGATTGTCGTGGCAAAGGTGAAATGTTCACTAACAGAGATGCAAACAAACGTGTACACAACATTGGAGAGAAATAAGCTTTTTGTGCATATGGAACATTTCTGGGATCTTTTATTTCAGCTCGTTTATATTTTTGTTTAGTATAAAGATAAGGAAGAAATTGAGAGTGAGGGACAAAGAAAGAGAGAGAGAGAGAGCGATGGAAGAGAGATTGAGATTTTATTTTTAATCAATGCTCCATTTAAATATTCATGGTTTTAAAGATAAGCAGATATCAGTGGTGCATCTAAGAGCCTGCAGGCACAAAGACAGCCTGCAGACACAAAATCTGTAAACACACTTGTGATGTCATCAATACTTAGTGACATGGAGGGAGGCGTTCACTATATGAGTAGCCAGAGAAACACACACACATGGCGACACACACACATGACTGCCCGCCCGTACAACGTACACACACACTGGCACAACCAATGCTTTCTACATCAACACACTCCTATGCTTTTGTGTAGACAGACAATAAACACGATGCGGTACGCGGTGGGAACGCTCCAGACCTATTTGTTTGTCAGCCACAATAATATTTACTGTATGGTATGCCCTCCTACTCTACTCTACCCTACCTCCACCTCCCAACCTCTCTCTCTCTCAGCATTCCCATTCTTTCCATCTCTACCACCTATCTCCTTGCTTTCCCTCTCTCTTATGACACTTTCTCTATAACTATCTCTCACCCTATCCTCTCTCCTATACTCGCACCTCTCAGGGCTCATCACGAAAGTTAGTTCACGTTTCATGACATTCTTCAGACCATAGCATGGGCACAGCGACCCTTCTCTCATACCCTCTCCAGGGTCAGTGCTTCTGCCCTTAAGCCAAATCTGTCAGGTTCCATTTTGACGCAAGTCCGCTTCCTGAACAAGTGAGATTTTAATTGTTTCAAGGGACACGACTCCAGAATCTCACTTCCACAGCCATTTCCTGCTTCCTCTCTGGCAGGAAGTGCTGCTTTGCTTCAGTTTTCTTTTGGTCTCAGCAATCGGCATCTTTTCCTGGGCCAAATCTGCAATATGCCACAGACTACAAAACTTTGCTTGCGTCGGACCAAGCCTTGATTTCAAAGAAAGAAAATTATTCCTGTCTGAGAGAAACAGACACACACTCACACACTTGTACTTTTTGCGTCTCCAGTTCCTTTAACCTTTCCTACTGCTCACCCTTGACAGAATGTCCTGAGTGTGTGTTGGTGTGTGTGGTCACCTGCAACCCCCAGCCATGGTGCTACAGCACGTAGGCTTCTCTGTTATCTCAGTAAAGGGTCACATCGCTAGGCTAAACCCCCAAATCACTGGGCCTTTAAACTTACCTCAGGAATAAAAACATGGCTAACCCTGGCAAGTTTGGTCTTTTCATTTAACTAATATGTTATTCTATTACTCTGGTGGTTTTGTAACATATCTGTTAACCAATATAAAATTATTACCAGAGAAAATGTGAACCAAATGTTAGCCTCTGAACAACTTTTAAATGTACCTTTGATGTAAAAAAATAAATAAATAAAGTACAAATAATCTATTCAGCATAGATAAAGACTGAGTAAGGGCCTCCCGGGTGGCGCAGAGTCCCTGGGTTCGCGCCCAGGCTCTGTCGTAACCGGCCGCGACCGGGAGGTCCGTGGGGCGACGCACAATTGGCCTAGCGTCGTCCGGGTTAGGGAGGGATTGGTCGGTAGGGATCTCCTTGTCTCATCGCGCACCAGCGACTCCTGTGGCGGGCCGGGCGCAGTGCGCGCTAGCCAAGGTTGCCAGGTGCACGGTGCGGCTGGCTTCCGGGTTGGATGCGTGCTGTGTTAAGAAGCAGTACGGCTGGTTGGGTTGTGTATCGGAGGACGCATGACATTCAGCCTTCGTCTCTCCCGAGCCCGTACGGGAGTTGTAGCAATGAGACAAGATAGTAGCAACTACAACAATTGGATACCACGAAATTGGGGAGAAAAGGGGGTAAAATTCAAAAAGAAAAAAAGATAAAGACTGAGTAATTCAAATTCATGGGTTTTTGCAGCCAGTGAGTAGCATATGGTCTCTACTGATTTTATACCCAGCCAGTGTGTATGACACGGTGACAGATGAAACACACACTCTCTTTCTTTTCTGGTTCATTGCAGCCACTCAATAGCTTTAGCCACATGTTGTGAGTACACATTATGAGTAATTGTTTAGAGTATTTATGTGCAGCGTGTGTGCGTGCGTCTGTCATTTTGTACACTTAGCATGACAAATGAAGACTGGATGTCAAACTGACTAATCATAACCTCAGCTTCAAAGGAAATAGATGAGAGTGCTCTATCTTTAACATGCTACTGACACACACTTCCCATTTACCTCCAAAAGGTTCTGGACCACATCAAATGAACATTAAATACCGTGTTTCCTCTCCCTCTCAGGCACACATTTATCTGAAAAACACCTCTCAGATCCCATAACTCTCTCACACGTCCTCATCCACCCAGTTGGAGTCAAAGTCAAACATGATGAAAATCAGCAAATTCACCACGAAATCTAAAATATGATTCATAGACTACGTTATGACACGTTTAAGCCAATACAAAATAGAAAGCAGCAATGGAGAGTCCTCATGTGCTCCTGACACCTAATAAGAATGTCAGTGAATACAGCACTCAGCTCTTACCCGGGATCAATGTGTCGTTGTTTCCATATTTCTGTGTTATACTGTCCTCTATTTTATGTATCGCTGTGCTGATGTGACTATATGTTCCGGAGGCTTTGGGAGTGACTGTACAGTATGTTTTGGAGGTGTTGAGAACGACTACAATCATAACTTATAAAGACCGATCCAACTCCAAACAAAAGCACAATAAAAAAAATCCTAAAATGACACCCTCAATGCTTTTGCTTTGACTCGACTTGGAGCAAAAGGTCTCATAAGAGGGCCTAAAATGTACATTTCAACCATAAACTCATTGTGATGGATTATGGTTGCATTGGGACTATTCATTGGTTGTCATTCCGTGTTCTCTGCAACTCTGAACACGAATTGCGGTATTTTCAGTAATAATGTTGCTATGCTGAATTAGCCTCTGTTGTAATGTAATAAAACATTCTGTGGGTTAAAATCTGATGGCTACAGTCCAGGGTTGGGGTCAATTCGAATTGAAGGGAATCAATTCAGGAAGTAAACTGAAATTCAGTAATTGAAACGATATGTGCAATGATTTATTAATTATTAAACAAAAGTTTAAGCTGTAAATTCAAATCACTTCATTGGACGCTTTTTCTTGTCCCTTCAAACTGTCCGTAGGCAGAGAATGCTTGAAAAGGTGATTCACATAGCGGTTTGAGCAGGATGGAGAGTGTTTGTGCAGTAGAAGGGTTTTATCAGCGCGAAACACTCACAGGAATTCCGGTTTGGGATTGTCCATCCAATTCCTGCGTTCCACAGGAAGCTCTGCATAAAAAGCAACTGAAAAACGCCCAAAGGCATTCCATTTTTCGTCAGTCGGTTCACGGGGAGCATCTAGAAATTAGCCGAAGTTTTGTTCTAATAAAAAACCGTGGGTACGAGTTTAAAATAAATTGTGTAACGATGGAAGATTATTCTAAACTGCCTGCCAAGTGGTCGAGGTTGGTTCCTATGGCAGCCTCCATTCATCGCGCGCGCAGAGACGCACAACCACATGACCTCATACTGAGGGGGTAAGGAAAGTTAATTTTTTTCGTTGATCTAAAAAAAAGCTGCATTTATGATAATTTCATTCACTTTTGAAGAAAAAATATATACATATTTTAACTTGTTTGAGTGTGATTTGAAGGGTTTAATTGAGCCATCCTTACTGCCAGCAGTAAAATGACATTCAGGCCTATTTGGATGTAGCCTGATATTAGATATACATAACCTAACCTAACCTAACCTTACCCTGGTTCAAAGATGCCACATATCTCCCATCAGGGCCGGCTCTAGCCCTTTGGGGGCCCTAAGCGAGAGTTGGTTGGGGTGCCCCCACACCTCACTGCAAAACATTTCAGTGGCCCCCCTCATGATGGTGGAGGAAAACAATTTCTGCAATTCTACACATTTTGCCATGGGGTGGAAAGAAAATGTTACAGTTTTAAAGGTGCAATATGCAGAAATTCTAATAGTTTGCCTAATTCCCGTTTATGTGACAAAACAAGCAATGTATAGTGTAGAGAATCATTGTACCATCTAAACTGCTGTGAAATATATTTTCAACAACCAAAAATATTGTATTTTCAGCTGTTTGAAGCTGTGTAAAAAATTGAAAGTAAAAGATGCAAAAACGAAACTTAAGAAATGGAAACGTATAAATAGTGCACATAGAACATATTTACTGCTTCTTAGACTTGCTTTCAATGAGAATGACAGATCTATAACTCACATTTCTATGTGAATTTGGTAGGGTTGCCAGAAAGTAACATATTGCAGCTTTATCACAAGTTTTCTGCAATTCGACAAATCTTGCCATGGGGCGAAGAGAAAACTTTGCAATTTTACAATGTCCTGCGCTCTCTTTCACTTCAACTTTCATGCAATTCTACTAATTTTGCCATGGGGCAGAGATAACATTTTAGCAGTTTAACAGCTAATTTCTTGCAATTCTACACATTTTCCCATCGGGTGGAGATAACGTGATGCAGTTTCTAAGCTAATTTCCTGCCATTCTACACATTTTGTAATGACTTATGTCATGTTGATATGATGTCTGAGTGAGAATGACAAATACAATCAATGTGGGCCCCCTGGAAGTCAGGGCCCTTGGTATTCAGCCATTATTACTACAAGTTTAGATAGCTGGCTAGCTAGAATAATGCTGCATTCACATGCTATAAATTATAGGAAGCTCCTAGTTCCCAGTGGGAAATTTCACTTGAACTACCAATCTAGAAATGTTTAACTGGCATGGCTAATTGAGTGACGGTCAGTTACTGACATAACTGCTGGTGCACAACCAAATTTCCAAATTGCACCTGGTGTATTCTACTATTCTTACTCTCACCAGTAAATTGAGCCCCCAACTGAGTTTTATGCCTAAAACCGCTTATGACTGGAACCGGCCCTGACTCCCATAGCAATGGAATCCTCAGCCAACCATTCACATTAACCATATTAGACTAGGCTACTTTCTTTGCATGCATAAAAATTATATTTGTCATATTATTGATTATCAGCTGATTGCAAAAATATATACATGCTTTTGTTAAATGCCTGTTGTAGTCAGAAACGTGATTTTCATCAGTTTTATATATATTTCCACACTATGAGGTTGGAATAATACTGTGAAATGGGTGAAAATGATGATAAAGCCCGTTTGGTGTAAGAGCTGTTTGAAACGACTGCCTGACATTTCAGCCTGTTTTGGTGGGATTGAGTTTTGACCTTCCGTGGTGACCTAACCACTCCCAGACAGTCCTAGCACAATCCTTGCTTGAGAAATTGCCCTTTGCTAAGCAGCATTTTTTATTATGATTTTTTAAAACCGAAATCACACTACGGTACTTAATTGTTACTCAGAAATTATTTGATAATGAGATCTCCGTATGCTGACGTCGACCCCCCCCCCCCCCCCCCCCCTCCCCCTGACACCCTGCTGACTCGAGCTAGAGGAGGTGCTGTTTTGGATAGGCTACCTACCCCCAAATGCGCGCTTTGACGTTAGGCTACTTACTCATAGAGACCTAACCTGCATGTGAGCTGACTGAGTGAGATATTACTACTAGGCTATAAACACAGGACGACTCATATGGGTTGCTTACTACTCAAGCGAGTGGAATATAACTTTCTGTTGAGGATTTCGTCTTATACAGAAAGGGTTTTCTGTTTTGCTGGGAATATCACATTTTGGTAAAGAGAACAGTGTGTGGCTACTTGGCTGCACATGGAACAGTTGTGAGTTTTGTGATTGGATTTGACAACATTTTACAAAAAAAGCCCAGTGGAATAAGTATTCAGAGAACTTGCTTGTGAGTTGCACGTTTTTATTTCTTTTCAGTCCATTACGCACATTCAAAACCAGTATGCATGCACTCACCTCCGTTTCGTTTTGATATGGACATAGCCAGCCTGCTACAGATTTTTCGGGGCAATAATTGAGTTGCACTGTGACTATTAATCAATATCGATAACTTTAGCTTATTGTTGTATTGAGAGGAGGATAGGATGTCATTCTCTCTCTCGCTCTGTGTGTGCGTCTGTGCCCACGTAAGTGCGTGCGTGCATGTATGCAAGAGTGAGAAAGAAAGAAAGAAAGAAAGAAAGAAAGAAAGAAAGAAAGAAAGAAAGAAAGAAAGAAAGAAAGAAAGAAAGAAAGAAAGAAAGAAAGAGCGCAAGAGCATCTCTGGCTGAGGCAAGTTTGCGGTGTGTGATCTAATGATTAAAGTTTTGTAAAACACTGCCGTCTTTTGGCCACTGTACGAAATGTGTCACTTGTGCCAACTGCTTTATTACCATGATGCCTTGACTAGACCAGGGCAATGAGGGCGCATGCTCTATCCATTTACTGTGTTGGCATAGCTGGTCTTGAATTTGACTACCAATCTCATTTGCAGCAATAACACTATTTTTATTTCTCAGCTAGATCAATATTTAACTGAGCTCAGGGCACTTGATTATCCCATTCATCAGTCCAGGTGTAGCTGTTCAGTTTTGTTTTGCTTGGCCATGTCTGATTTAACTCAGAGTAGTGTGTTCTCGGCTAGGGAGAGTTTTGGTTAGATGGTGCTTTGTGTGAACTGAGATTCAACCTACATGTGTATTTTAGGGCTCCATTCAGGGCAGGGAGATACACAGACGTTATCAGTCAGAGTCAAGGGCTTTGACTTTCTGCCAGTTTCAAATCCCCACCTCATGCACTCACACACACATCCCCAGGGTTAGTGACATCAACCTCTTAAATAATCAATTCAGGAAGGTAGAGGTGTGTGCTCTTCACCCTACAACTCACTCACTTTTTTTCACTGTACCTGGAAACGGCAGTAAATGTTTGTGCTGCCCTTGTCCTCACCACCATTCCACTACCATCCCCTCTCTCCCCTCGAGGAGAGACCCTCAGACACAGTGGTGATAGTCTGTCTTCCCACCCACCCCACCTCCATAGCCCCTCCTTTGGCCCAACCTTGGTAACCCCCTGACAGGCACATTGTGTAAGCTGATCCTACTGTCTGGTCTGTAGCCATTAGAGAGATATCCTCCCCTCTACACAGGGCTCCATAGAGCCTCGCCCCTTTTCAGACACACACTTAGACACATAGACAGACAGACAGACACAGCCTCCAGGTCTCCTCTACACTCCGCTCTCAAACACTATCATCATCTGTCTGTCTGTCAGCATAGACCTCATTGCACCCTCTCTAGCTGGGTGTGGTCACCTGGGGCTGGGACACAACCAGGACGAGAGAGGTGGAAGGGGGCACTGAGATATTGGGCTATATATGGGGGAAGGGAAAGTGTTTTTTAATTGGTATTCATTGCCTGGATGACTTTCCCATTTAGTTCTTTATCACCTGTGGAGTGGAGTGTCATGTTGAGTCTGTTGTACAGGTAGAGTGAACCCAGGCATTAGCTGCTTGGCTCAGTATATTTCTAGAGGAGATTATGTTTGTCAAAAATATTGTATGGAAGTGCCAGAGTTGTGGATTCAATTAATGAATCCCCAAAATCACTCTTTGGCTTCCAAGCAAACAACTATTTCTTCAACCAGTGTGACATCCATTCTACCAATTTAAAGTCAGCAAACATATATGCAGATGTACAGTACCAGTCAACTTTGGACACACCTACTCACACCTACTCATTTGTCTTTATTTTTTAAAATGTTCTACATTGTAGAATAATAGTGAAGACATCAAATCTATGAAATAACACATATGGAATCATGTAGTAACCAAAGAAGTGTTAAACAAATCAAAAAATATAATTGATATTTGAGATTCTTAAAAATAGCCACCCTTTGCCTTGATGACAGCTTTGTACACTCTTGGCATTCTCTCTTCCACAACTTAACTATCTTCTCATACCAACCCTACCTTGTCACAAGACAACTGATTGGCTCAAACGCATTAAGAAGGACAGAAATTTCACAAATTACCTTTTAACAAGGCACACCTGTTAATTGAAATGCATTCCACCTAATGAAGCTGGTTGAGAGAATGCCAAGAGTGTGCAAAGCTGTCATCAAGGCAAATGTTGGCTACTTTGAATAATCTCAAATATAAAATATATTTTGATTTGGTTAACACTTTTTTGGTTACTACATTATTCCATATGTGTTAAGTTATAGTTTTGATGTCTTCACTATTATTCTTCAATGTAGAAAATAGTAAAAATAATGAAAAACCCTTGAATGAGTAGGTGTATCCAAACTTTTGACTGGTACTGTATCTCGCCCAAAGAGGTTGTTACTGTATATGTCCTGTACTGTATTCCCTTTAGGGAGTGTGACTCAGACTATTGGAAGCAGTAACCATTCTCAAAGCCTTACATGACCTACAATCTAATCATCAGCGTTACGGCCTGCCAGCAACAAGGCAAAGCTGTGATAGCTGCACACCCTAAGGTCTTCTTTGATACTTCAGAATTTCATTGATCACTCTAAAGATAAGACACACACACACACACACACACACACACACACACACACACACAAGCCCCTGTCTCCCAAAGTGCCCCCCTGGATTGTAACATACTCTGTTTCACGGATACATGGCTCTCTCGGGATATACTGTCTTTGACCATCCAGCTAGCTGGACAGGAATAATTAACTCTCAGGGAATGAGAAAGGCAGGGGTGTATGTTTCATGGTTAACTACTCATGGTGTGATTGTGATAACAAACAGAAACTCAAGTCCTTTTGTTCTCCCGACCTAGAATACCTCACAATCAAATTCCAACCATATTACCTCCCAAGATAATTATCTTCGGTTATAGTCACAGCCGTGTATATTCCCTCTCAAGCCGATACCACGACTTGCCCTCAAACATCACTGGACTTTATGCAAACTGGAAAACACATATATTGTAGCTGGGGATTTTAACAAAGCAAATTTGAGGAAAATGCTACCGAAGTTCTACCAACACATTGGCTGTAGCCCTCGCTCTGAGAAAACAGACCACTGCTACTCAGCTTTTCGAAATGCTTACAAGGCCCTCCCCAGCCCTCTCTTTGGCAAATCTGATCACGACTCCATTTTGCTCCTCCCTTCCTATAGGCAGAAACTCAAACAGGAAGTACTCGTGCTAAGGACTATTCAACACTGGTCTGACCAATTGGAGTCCATGCTTGAAGATGGTTTTGATCATGCGGACTGGGATATGATCTGGGTAGCCTCTGAGCATCAACGAATACACGGATACGGTGACTGAGTTTATCAGGAAGTGTATGATGTTGTACCCACTGTGACTTTTAAAACCTACCATAACCAAAAACTGTGGATAAATGTCAGCATTCGCGCAAAACTGAAAGCGTGAACCACCGCATTTAAACATGTCAAGGTGACTGGGAATATGGCAGAATACAAACAGTGTAGTTATTCCCTCCGTAAGGCAATCAACCGGGCAAACCGTCAGTATAGAGACGGAGTGGAGTCGCAATTCAACGGCTCAGACACGGGACGAATGTTGCAGTGTCTACAGGGAATCACGGACTACAAAGTGAATACCTGCCACATCGCGGACAAGGACTGTGGGCTCTCCTGCTCAGTGGCCGACGTGAGTAAGATATTTAAGCGTGTTAACCCACGGCATCCCTAGCCGCGTCCTCAGAGCATGCTTCGGACCAGCTGGCCGGAGTGTTTACGGACATATTCAATCTCTCCCTGTCCCAGTCTGCTGTCCCCACTTGCTTCAAGATGTTCACCATTGTTCCTGTACCCAAGAAAGCAAAGGTAACTGAATTAAATTACTATCACCCCGTATCACTGACTTCTGTCATCATGAAGTGCTCTGAGAGGCTAGTTAAGGAACATATCACCTCTACCTTACCTGACAACCTAGACCCACTTCAATTTGCTTACCGCCCCACTAGATCCATAGACGATGCAATCGCCATTGCACTGCACACTTTCCTATCCCATTTGGACAAGAGAAATACCTATGTAAGAATGCAGTTCATTTACTATAGCTCAGCCTTCAACACCATAGTACCCTCCAAGCCTATCATTAAACTCGGGGCCCTGGGTCTGAACCCCGCCCTGTGCAACTGTGTCCTGTACTTCCTGACGTGCCGCCCCCAGGTGGTGAAGGTAGGAAACAACACATCCACTTCGCTGATCCTCAACACAGGGGCCCCACAACGCTGCGTGCTCAGCCCCCTCCTGTACTCCCTGTTCCCTGTTCACCCACACGGACAGGACAGTGTGGTGAAGAAGGCGCTACAGCACCTCTTCAACTTCAGGAGGCTGAAGAAATTTGGCTTGGCACCTAAAACCCTCACAAACCTTTACAGAAGCACAACTGACAGCATCATGTAGATCTGTATCACTGCCTGGCACCGCCCGCAACCGCAGGGCTCTCCAGAGGGTGGGGGGTCTGCCCACGCATCACCAGGGGAAAACTACCTGCCCTCCAGGACATCTACAGCACCCGATGTCACAGGAAAGCCAAAATGATAATCAAGGACAACAACCACCCGAGCCACTGCATGTTCACCCCACTATCATCTAGAAGGCAAGGTACAGGTGCATCAAAGCTGGGGCCGAGAGACTGACAGCTTCTATCTCAAGGCCATCAGACTGTTAAATAGCCATCACTAGGAGGTTTCCACCCGGTTACGTAACCCTGCACCGTAAAGTCTGCTGCCCTATATACATACAGTTGAAGTCGGAAGTTTACTTACACTTAGGTTGGAGTCATTAAAACTCATTTTTCAACCACTCCACACATTTCTTATTAACAAACCATAGTTTTGGCAAGTCGGTTTAGATAACTACTTTGTGCATGACACAATACATTTTTCCAACAATTGTTTACAGACAGATTATTTCAATTATAATTCACTGTATCACAATTCCAGTGGGTCAGAAGATTACATACACTAAGTTGACTGTGCCTAGAAACAGCTAGGAAAATTATAGTAAATTATGTCATGGCTTTAGAAGCTTCTGATAGGCTAATTGACATCATTTCAGTCAATTGGAGGTGTACCTGTGGATGTATTTCAAGGCCTACCTTCAAACTCAGTGCCTCTTTGCTTGACATCATGGGAAAATCAAAAGAAATCAGCCAAGACCTCAGGAAAATAATTGTAGACCTCCACAAGTCTGGTTCATCCTTGGGAGCAATTTCCAAATGCCTGAAGGTACCATGTTCATCTGTACAAACAATAGTACGCAAGTATAAATACCATGGGACCACGCAGCTGTCATACCGCTCAGGAAGGAGAGGCGTTCTGTCTCCTAGAGATGAACGTACTTTGGTGCGAAAAGTGCAATTCAATCCCAGAACAACAGCAAAGGACCTTGTGAAGATGCTGGAGGAAACACGTACAAAAGTATCTATATCCACAGTAAAACGAGTACTATATCGACATATATCGACAGTAAAAAGAATCCTATATCGTCCTATATCAACAAGGCCGCTCAGCAAGGAAGAAGCCACTGCTCCAAAACCACCATAAAAAGCCAGATTACGGTTTGCAAATGCACATGGGGACAAAGATTCTACTTTTTGGAGAAATGTCCTCTGGTCTGATGAAATAAAAATATAACCGTTTGGCCATAATGACTATCGTTATGTTTGGAGGAAAAAGGGGGAGGCTTGCAAGCCGAAGAACACCATCCCAACCATGAAGCACGGGGGTGGCAGCATCATGTTGCTTTGCTGCAGGAGGGACTGGTGCGCTTCACAAAATAGATGGCATCATGAGGATGGAAAATGATGTGGATATATTGAAGCAACATCTCAAAACATCAGTCAGGAAGTTAAAGCTTGGTCGCAGATGGGTCTTCCAAATGGACAATGACCCCAAGCATACTTCCAAAGTTGTGGTAAAATGGCTTAAGGACAACAAAGTCAAGGTATTGGAGTGGCCATCACAAATCCCTGACCTCAGTCCTATAGAACATTTGTGGGCAGAACTGAAAAAGCGTGTGCGAGCAAGGAGGCCTAGGAACCTGACTCTGTTACACCAGCTCTGTCAGGAGAAATGGGCCAAAATTCACGCAACTTATTGTGGGAAGCTTGTGGAAGGCTACCCGAAACGTTTGACCCAAGTTAAACCATTTAAAGGCAATGCTACCAAATACTAATTGAGTGTATGTAAACGTCTGACCCACTGGGAATGTGATGAAAGAAATAAAAGCTGAAATAAATAATTCTCTCTACTATTATTCTGACATTTCACATTCTTAAAATAAAGTGGTGATCCTAAGTGATCTAAGACAGGGTATTTTTACTACGATTAAATATCTGGAATTGTGAAAAACTGAGTTTAAATGTATTTGGCTAAGGTGTATGTAAACTTCCGACTTCAACTGTAAACTTTAAATCAATGGGCACTTTAATAATGGGACACTAGTCACTTTAATAATGTTTACATATCTTTGCTTTACTCATCTCATATGTACAGTGCCTTGCGAAAGTATTTGGCCCCCTTGAACTTTGCGACCTTTTGCCACATTTCAGGCTTCAAACATAAAGATATAAAACTGTATTTTTTGTGAAGAATCAACAACAAGTGGGACACAATCATGAAGTGGATGAAATTTATTGGATATTTCAAACTTTTTTAACAAATCAAAAACTGAAAAATTGGGCGTGCAAAATTATTCAGCCCCCTTAAGTTAATACTTTGTAGCGCCACCTTTTGCTGCGATTACAGCTGTAAGTCGCTTGGGGTATGTCTCTATCAGTTTTGCACATCGAGAGACTGACATTTTTTCCCATTCCTCCTTGCAAAACAGCTCGAGCTCAGTGAGGTTGGATGGAGAGCATTTGTGAACAGCAGTTTTCAGTTCTTTCCACAGATTCTCGATTGGATTCAGGTCTGGACTTTGACTTGGCCATTCTAACACCTGGATATGTTTATTTTTGAACCATTCCATTGTAGATTTTTCTTTATGTTTTGAATCATTGTCTTGTTGGAAGACAAATCTCCGTCCCAGTCTCAGGTCTTTTGCAGACTCCATCAGGTTTTCTTCCAGAATGGTCCTGTATTTGGCTCCATCCATCTTCCCATCAATTTGAACCATCTTCCCTGTCCCTGCTGAAGAAAAGCAGGCCCAAACCATGATGCTGCCACCACCATGTTTGACAGTGGGGATGGTGTGTTCGGGGTGTTGCTTTTACGCCAAACATAACGTTTTGCATTGTTGCCAAAAAGTTCAATTTTGGTTTAATCTGACCAGAGCAGCTTCTTCCACATGTTTGGTGTGTCTCCCAGGCGGCTTGTGGCAAACTTTAAACGACACTTTTTATGGATATCTTTAAGAAATGGCTTTCTTCTTGCCACTCTTCCATAAAGGCCAGATTTGTGCAATATACGACTGATTGTTGTCCTATGGACAGAGTCTCCCACCTCAGCTGTAGATCTCTGCAGTTCATCCAGAGTGATCATGGGCCTCTTGGCTGCATCTCTGATCAGTCTTCTCCTTGTATGAGCTGAAAGTTTAGAGGGACGGCCAGGTCTTGGTAGATTTGCAGTGGTCTGATACTCCTTCCATTTCAATATTATCGCTTGCACAGTGCTCCTTGGGATGTTTAAAGCTTGGGAAATCTTTTTGTATCCAAATCCGTCTTTAAACTTCTTCACAACAGTATCTCGGACCTGCCTGGTGTGTTCCTTGTTCTTCATGATGCTCTCTGCGCTTTTAACGGACCTCTGAGACTATCACAGTGCAGGTGCATTTATACGGAGACTTGATTACACACAGGTGGATTGTATTTATCATCATTAGTCATTTAGGTCAACATTGGATCATTCAGAGATCCTCACTGAACTTCTGGAGAGAGTTTGCTGCACTGAAAGTAAAGGGGCTGAATAATTTTGCACGCCCAATTTTTCAGTTTTTGATTTGTTAAAAAAGTTTGAAATATCCAATAAATGTCGTTCCACTTCATGATTGTGTCCCACTTGTTGTTGATTCTTCACAAAAAAATACAGTTTAGATCTTTATGTTTGAAGCCTGAAATGTGGCAAAAGTTCGCAAAGTTCAAGGGGGCTGAATACTTTCGCAAGGCACTGTATATACTGTATTCTATTATACTGCATCTAACAATTCACAACAAAACACACAATAAACACAACCCTAAAAGTAAAAGAATGGAATTACAAAATACATAAATATTAGGATGAGCAATGCCTCCGACATTGAGCAAAAGTAGTGCACTATATAGGAAACAGGGAGCCATTTGGGATGTAGAGTAAGGCTGGAAGTGCCGCTAAGCCCTGAGACAACCGTCACCGTGTCCGACATTGCTCATCCTAATTTATGTATTTCTTAATTCCATTATTTTACTTTTAGGGTTGTGTTTATTGTGTGTTTTGTTGTGAATTGTTAGACAGTACTGCACTGTTGGAGCTACAAACACAAGCATTTCGCTACAACCGCAATAACAGCTGCTAATCATGTGTATGTGACCAATTTGATTTGATTTGATACTCTGCCAAAGCTGTGACGATTTGTGAATGAACACAGGCTGAGTAAGGTTTGCCTGTCGGCTCTCTGGGCGTGGAGCCTGTAGAGGATCAGAGAGACATGCACACTGTCAGCCAGGACTTAGCGGGCACTTCCAGCCTTACTCTACATCCCAAATGGCTCCCTGTTTCCTATATAGTGCACTACTTTTGCCCATGGTTCATAGGTTTGTAGTAAAAGTGGTGCACGGTGCATTGTATAGAGAATATTTGGGACGCAGGCTACCTCATTGTTACCTGTCAGGCTAGCTGCTAGCCCAAGGCTAAGAGCAACCCTTCAGGGTAACATTAGTATAATGCTATAGGCTAGAAGAAAACCCAAGGCCCCTGCCTATAGGATCAACTCCAGGTTAACTGTAGTGCCATCGTACTACTCTCTTAGAGGCTAAATCAACTTTCAGAGTCAGAGTACCCCCTTCTCTTCTTAAGGTTAACCAAACTCCTGCTTTTTTTTCTCCATACATCTAACGGAGTAAGGGAGCAAGGAAGAGAGTATGGGCCAGAGCTGGAGGGAGATCTATCTTCACTTTATGTTCTGAGAGACGACTCAGTGTGAGTTCAGCACTGCCTCACACAGGATGAATGTGTTTGTGTGTGTGCGCGTTGGTTCGTGCTTATGTTTGTATGTGTGTGCATGTTGCTTTGGTGAGGGTGTGGGTCAATAGACAATATAACAGAGCTATAAAAATGTAATGGGTAATGGGGGGGTTAATGCACCCATGGCACCCATGATGCCACTACCCATGATGCCACCTCTCTCCCTGTGGCCCTGTGGCCCTGGCTGTGGTGTGGCGTGACTGATAAACGGTCCTCTAATTAACGGTCCTCATCATTCTGCGACCGTAGGGGTCCAGCGCCAGTCTACATAATGGGGTTAGCAGGGAACGTTAACATCAACCCAGCAGAGAGAAAGGTCCATGTTTATACACAGACACAGACAAAGATGCACGTGCACACACACACACACACTCACACACACACACAACCTACCGCCTTGAGCATCCGACAAACAACCTAGCTCACACGCAGTGCATAAAGCACAAACATGGCTCATAGCATCTTTACAGTTAGTCGTGAACTGTATTCTGAGTGGAAGAGGTATAGTAACCAAAGTGCTAAATCTGGTTACTGTACCCCATACTGCTA
Organism: Oncorhynchus clarkii lewisi; assembly: GCF_045791955.1. Classification (NCBI taxonomy): domain Eukaryota; kingdom Metazoa; phylum Chordata; class Actinopteri; order Salmoniformes; family Salmonidae; genus Oncorhynchus; species Oncorhynchus clarkii. The sequence continues at coordinate 12,153,836 of NC_092175.1, read as the reverse complement.
CCTATCGTCTGAACTCCTTCACTTTTACGACCGCCATGTTTAAAAACAAACCACCAAGGAAGCACACTCAAATCTATTTTAACCAAAGCTTGGGGGGGGGGTCGTTATACGTCAATAACTGGGTTGATTACGTTAAGCTTTTCAAGATGAGGGGCTCTGTCGTTCATACAAATAGCTGCGGTAGGGAGACGAGAGTCACGTAACAAACAGAAGAGAACATACATAGCTACATGTTATGTGATTACAGTGAAAATATGACCTGTTGTGAGTGTAGTGAATGTTGAACGAGTCATTTGAAGTGAAATTAATTTCAGTGCTGCTATGTTAATCACTGCCACATTTTTTATAGTACAGTGGAGAGAGTCTTACTGTTCCTCTGAGTCTCTGACTTTACCTCTCTCGCTTTCTCTCTCTCTTTCTTTCTCTGCGGGTGCGTGCGTGTGTGTTGGTGTGTGTGCTTGTACAACCCCATCGTTATAATGTAGTAATAGAGCCATACCCTTCACTGCAGATTTCAACTTTGCACAGTATTACAACAGTATGTGTATCAGCTGTTTTAACGTAAAGTTTTACATTGTCCACGTTCTGTCCACGTTACACTGTCACTCCAGAACTTTATTTGCAGTAAGTCTGTAACTTCTCAACGTGCTCAACCCTACCTGCCCTTTAAAGCTAATTGTTTATGACTAAGCTGTGTAGGAGGATTGAAATCTGGACTTTGAGACTGTTTAATGTCCTCTATCCGGATGTTTGACTGCAGCACTTCATCTAATGGTCTCTAAAGCTTTCTAACTCAGGGTAGCTCGGGGTAAAGCTCTTGAGATTTTGGAGGAGTGAGAGGGGAGGAGGAGGAGGGTGGCTTTAGTGTTCTCGCTGACACGACACAGCTAAACAGCATGACAGCGTTCATTGGTCAGAGTGAGTCTATCTCAAGTGGCCCATATGCTGCCATAGAGGCACAGTATGTTTGCTTGGAATGGTGTGGGAACTGATATTAGGAGTGTTTTTAGGAGATGGATTGCCATGAATTTCACATGTGATCACATGTGATTCCAAAAACACGCTTTCATGTGATCACGCAATCTTATGTGAAGTTAATGTGATAACGTGACGTGTGAAGAAACGTGGTAGCGTGGAACTACACGTGAAAACGTGATCACGTTAAATCGTGCTCATTTCACATGAAATATTGTGATTTTCCCACATGTGAAATCATGTGGTTTTTCCGTAAGTGTGTGTTTGCGTATGTCTGTGGGGGTAACACGGAAGTCTTCCACATGAGATATGAGAGTGGAGAAGTAAGCTGGTCGTGTCTCTGAACATATTTCTAACATGGTTTCTTTCAAATGTGCAAAATGTTACTATGACCAACTGGGGTTGAAACTAGTCTTCTGTGCATCACAAGTGGAGTGGAAACATGAAGTGGAAATGCATGAAAAAAAGTGAGCAGTTACTCTTCTCTTTCTAACACCTAACCTCTGTGTTTGTCTCTCTCTCTGTGTCGCTACAGGTAGCTGGCATCATCCTCCTGTAGATCAACACAAGGAGCCGTAACATCAGAGAGAGAGGAAGCCCTAACACAGCCATTCTCCCCTCCTCCTCCCCCTCATCCTCCCTTCTTCTCCCATCAGACTGACAGAGAGAGAGAGAGAGAGAGTGAGGAAAAGAGTGAGGGAACGTGGGAAAAAAGGGGAGACATGTACCAAACACTCCTCCTCTCTTCCTCTCTCTTCCTCCTCCATGTCGCGGCCACTCCACAGTTCCACGGTCATCACGGGTAACCGCTCCCTCATTCCACTTCTTGTGCTTGTTATTGGCTGTCACTCATTGGTCGGTCAGCCTTGGTCCTTGGGACGGCTCGGCTACATGGGTGGCTAGCTTCAGTTACAGACTAGCCACTTACTTAATTGGGAGCTATTTATTTTAAAAGGTTATTTGCTTCTCTTGGCATTCTCACCCTGAGTAAATGTGTACTGGTTGGCCAGATAACAGTTATTAGATTATTAGACTTAGGTCAACTCTAAGGAGATGCAGGTTCTATTTTTGAGGTCTCAGTTGATTTTTATAGAGACCAAAACAAAATAGAGCCCTCGCGAGAGGTCAAAGGGCGATGAAAGGTTAGAGGTGACTCTCAACTCTGACACCTTCAGTGGCGATTACATCGGCCAATCAGCATCAATCACATGTCAGCTAACCTCCACTGACTAATAGAGACCTCAAGGTCACGTCCTCAATTGAGAGTTAAAATGCTTGATGGACTGTTTAGTTTCCAGACTGGTTAAGAGACCACATAGACTGGTTCAGATATCATATAGTAAGGTTGAAACCCAGTCTTAATTAAACTGTCCCCTGGTGCAGCACAATCTATAGGTGAATGCTTCAGAGGTAATGGTATAAGTGGTGTAATTTCCCATTTAAACCATGAAGATTCCTGTCAGTAATTTAACTACCAACATGATGTAAATGGTTAATTTGATGTCAAATAATTATGATTATGATGAATTTCATGACTTGGTGTGTTAAACTGATACAGTGACAGACTGATTTAACAACAGAGACAGTCGTCATATGTCCCAAAGAATACCTCTCCAGTGTGTGTGGTCTCACCTATGTGTTCCTACGTGTGTGTGTGATTTAAGGAGGAGGGTGTGTGGCAGAGATGTCCGTCACAGCAGTGTAGTCACGATGACAGAGTCGTTCGTCCAGCCCGTTCACAAGCCCTACATCACCCTGTGTCAGGGGCACCGCTTCTGCAGCACCTACAAGTAAGAGACATAGCCATGACTGTCATGATCACGATCACTGTTACTATCGCTGTCACTGCAAACATGGTAGCTGACTCTATAGCCACTCCTATCTGTCATATCTTTAATCTGAGCCTAGAGGAAAGTCTTTGTCCTCAGGCCTGCAGGGAAGCCAAAGTAATTCCGCTACCCAAGAGTGGTAAAGCGGCCTTTACTGGTTCTAACAGCAGACCTATAAGCTTGTAGCCAGCTCTTAGCAAACTGTTGGAAAAAATGGTGTTTGACCAAATACAAGGCTATTTCTCTATAAATGAATTAACAACCGACTTTAAGCTTGCTCATAGAGAAGGGCACTCAACACATACTGCACTGACACAAATGACTGATGGTTGGTTGAAAGTGTGGTTGGTTGACAATATGGTTGGTTGATAATAAGAAGATTGTGGGAGCTGTACTTTTAGATTTCAGTGCAGCCTTTGGTATTATTGACTATAACCTGTTGTTGAAAAAACGTTTGCGCTGTGGCTTTTCAATCTCTGCCATATTGTGGATTCAGAGCAATAAAGAAGAGAACTCAAAGGGTTATCTTTAATGGAAGCTTCTCTAATGTCAAACATGTAAAGTTTGGTGTACCACAGGGCAGCTCTCTACGCACTCTATTTTTACCAATGACCTGCCATTGTCATTAAACAAAGCATGTGTGTCCGTGTATGCTGATGATTCAACCATATACACATCGCCAACCACAGCTAATGAAGTCACTGAAACCCTTAACAAAGAGTTATAGTTGTTTTGAAATGGGTGGCCAGTAATAAACTGGTCCTGAACATCTCTAAAACTAAGAGCATTGCATTTGGTACAAATCCTTCCCTAAGTTCTAGACCTCAGCTGAATCTGGTAATGACTGGTGTGGCTGTTGAATAAGTTGAGGAGACTAAATTACTTGGTGTTTCCTTAGATTGTAAACTGTCATGGTCAAAACATAAAGATACCAATGGTAGTAAAGATGGGGAGAGGTCTGTCCGTAATGAAGAGATGCTCTGCTTTTTTGACACCACACTCCATGAAGAAAGACCTGCAGGCTCTAGTCTTCTCTTGATTATTGTCCAGCTGTGTGGTTGAGAGCTGCAAGGAAAGACCTAGTTAAACTGCAGCTGGCCCAGAACAGAGTGGTACGTCTTGCTCTTCATTGTAATCAGAGGGCTGATATAAATACTATGCATTCCAGTCTCTCTTGGCTAAGAGTTGAGGAGAGACTGGCTGCATCACTTATTTTTATAAGAAACATTCATGTGTTGAAAATCCCAAACTGTTTGCATAGTCAGTTTACACACAGCTCTGACACACAGACTTACCACACCAGACATGCCACCAGGGTTTTTTTCATAGTCCCCAATTCCAGAACAAATTCAAGAAAGTGTACAGTATCATATAGAGCCGATATTGCATAGAACTCCGTTCCATCTCATATTGCTCAAATAAACATGAAACTTTGTTTCAAAACAGATAAAGCAACACCTCACGACACAACGCTTTCTTCCATATTTGACCTAGATAGTTTGTGTGTATGCATTGATATGTAGGCTACGTGTGCCTTTAAAAAAATGCATGTAGTTCTGTCCTTGAGCTGTTCTTGTTTATTAATGTTCTGTGTTATGTTTCATGTTTTGTGTGGACCCCAGGAAGAGTAGCTGCTGCTTTTGTAACAGCTAATGGGGATCTTAATAAAATGACAAAATACCAATACCTAATCTTATCATAATACCATGCTAATGCCACCACAAGGTCCATATCACTTCCCATTCAACTCTGCCCAAACTACCAAACTGCCAATACATAACCTGTTAACTCTGCACGAGCAAGGGCCAACGTCTGGTCTGCTCCCAGCTGTACCATATTTAGCATTGGGTCTATACAGTCTTGCCTCAGCCAACCTCATGCAACACATTCATCTCTGAGACAGATGCTACAGTTTATACAATGTTATTCAATGTTTATTTGTTAGTTGGGCTACACTCTAAAGACGGTAAAGGGCTCCTAATGTGTTTTGACTGAGAGTTGATGAGCAGAGTAGAGGAGCCTTACCCATCCAGCAGAAGACAAGGCACTGTCCTTTCTCATTCTCTGATTCTCTCTCTCTCTCTCTCTCTCTCTCTCTCTCTCTCTCTCTCTCTCTCTCTCTCTCTCTCTCTCTCTCTCTCTCTCTCTCTCTCTCTCTCTCTCTCTCTCTCTCTCTCTCTCTCTCTCCACATGAACAAATACTACATTCTACTATATAATACCACAGTTAACTGTAGTATACTGTAGAATACTATACCACACACTGTATTATCCCTCGATCATGTGTAGTACTTACTATATAATTGTGTAGTATAATGTAGTATACCATAGTAAATACTACGGTATACTACAGACTAGGGTTGCACATTTTGGGGAATATTCAGAGGTGGAAACTTTCTGTGAGAATTAACGGGAATATATGGGAATTAATGGAAATATATGCAAATGTATATTAATACCATTTAAATGTAGATGTTTTTTGCATTGGATATATTTACCATATCATATGGAGACAGAAACATAAACCTTTTACCTTATCATAAGTAGACATACTTACAAATTATTATATCCTTCCAAAATAAATTTTAAAAAACAATTTAGTTATGAATTGAATTTTATAAATGAGTTGACTCTTCACATGGGATGATTTCACTGAACAACAAAAGAAAGGGAATATAGAATGATCCCCAATGATCCATCACATCTCCCAAAAACATGTTCAACATACATCTGTAAAATTATAGTCTAGAAACCAAAGCTTTGGTTGTCTTCCTCTCAGGCTTCCATGTCTTCTCCCTGGACCTCCTCAATGTCCACCTCTTGAACATCAGACTCTGAGGCCCCATCTTCACTGTCACTTTCCAACCTTGTTGAGGATGGCTCGTTGTCAGGCTCAAAAAGCCTCAAATTTGCCCGGATGATCACCAATTTTTCAACCCTTGTATTGGTCAGCCTGTTGCGTGCTTTGGTGTGTGTGTTCCCAAACAAGGACCAGTTGTGCTCTGAGGCGGCTGATGTTGGTGGGATTTGGAGGATGATGGAGGCAACAGGGGAAAGAGCCTCATATCCACAAAGTCCTTTCCACCAGGTGGCTGATGAAATATGTTGGCACGACTGCCATATTGCCTCTCCATCCCAAAACCCTCGCTTGGAAGTGTACTTCGCCAGACTGCCAAGAACCTTGCCCTCATCCAGGCCAAGGTGGTGGGACACGGTAGTGAAGGCACCATAGGCCTTGTGGATCTCTGCACCAGACAGGATGCTTTTGCCTGCATACTTGGGCTCCAACATGTACGGTGCGGCGTGTATGGGCTTTAGGCAGAAGTCTTCACGCTTTTTGATGTATTTCAGAACTGCGGTTTCCTCTGCTTGGAGCAACAGTGAAGTGGGCAGGGCAGTACGGATTTCTTCTCTTACATCTGTAAGCAGAATCTGAACATCAGACAGGATGGCATTGTCTCCCTCAATCCGTGCAATGGCAACTGCTATTGGTTTCAGGAGTTTCAGGCTGCTTACCACTCTCTCCCAAAATACATCATCCAGGAGGATCCTCTTGATGGGGCTGTCCATATCGGCAGACTGTGATATGGCCATTTCTTGGAGAGACTCCCCTCCAGGAGACTGTCAAACATGATGACAACACCACCCCAATGGGTGTTGCTGGGCAGCTTCAATGTGGTGCTCTTATTCTTCTCACTTCTCGCTTGGTGAGGTAGATTGCTGCTATAACTTGATGACCCTTCACATACCTAAACATTTCCTAGGCTTTCTTGTAGAGTGTATCCATTGTTTTCAGTGCCATGATGTCCTTGAGGAGTAGATTCAATGCATGAGCAGTACAGCCAATGGGTGTGATGTGAGGGTAGGACTCCTCCACTTTAGACCAAGCAGCCTTCATGTTCGCAGCATTGTCTGTCAACAGTGCAAATACCTTCTGTGGTCCAAGGTCATTGATGAATGCCTTCAGCTCATCTGCAATGTAGAGTTTATGCAATGTAGCTCATCTGCAATGCCTTCAGCTCATCTGCAATGTAGGTGTGTCTGTCCCTTGTGTCTGTGCTCTTGTAGAATACTCGTTGAGGGCTGGAGATGATGTAGTTAATTATTACTTGCCCACGAACATTTCGACCACCCATCAGAGATGATTGCAGTACAGTCTGCTTTCTCTATGATTTGCTTGACCTTACCTTGAACTCTGTTGAACTTTGCATCCAGCAAATGAGTAGATAAATGTCATGTCTGGTTGTAGGGGTGTATGCTGGGCGAAGAACATTCAGATATCTCTTCCAATATACATTGCCTGTGAGCATCAGAGGTGAACCAGTTGCATACACAGCTCGAGACATTCATCAGCATTTCTATGACTACGTTCCTCCATTGAGTCAAATAAACTTCTGATTCCAGGAGGACCATGAGCTGTTGCTATCGAAACGGTGTCTGATTCATCATTTTCACCTCGAATAGAAGTAGAGGGACTTTTGTCAGAGGTTGCTTATGGTGAACGCTGAGGGAATTTTATGCACCTGGCCAGATGATTCTGCATCTTTGTTGCATTCTTCACATATGATTTGGCACAGTATTTGCAAATGTACACAGCTTTTCCTTCTACAATAGCTGCAGTGAAATGTCTCCACACACCAGATAGTGGCCGTGGCATTTTCCTGTAAAGATTAGGGACAAAATGAGTAAAAAATATATATATATACATTTCCATGTACAGATAAATGGTTAAGCAGTTAGATTTAAACAACTCCTTTATAAAATAAATGTTTTGAAATGAAACATGTATGGAAACTGGTGAATTAACACTCCTCAGTTAGCAGGCTCAAGAAAGCTAAAACCCACATGGTAGCGTAAACTAACTAGCAGAAATTGTTAACATGTTAGAAATGATTTAAACACACTTTGCTGTAGGCTACTATTTACTAGTTAACAAAAGATAATGTATGTCATATAAAATACATTCACCCCACCCAGTATTGTAATCCAAAGCATTAAGTCCTTAGCTCAGACAGTGTAGTAGTATGGGCTCAATAGCATCTTGTTAGTGTGCAAGATCTTGAAAATCAGCTGTACATGTGTTGGAAGAGTGCAGTGCACATGTGATGGAAGAATGCACAGTGCATGCAGAGGGTTGCAATTCCATTGAATTAGGGATAGTTTAACCAAAATATGCCACAAGACCTAGAATTGCCTTGTGTATCCCACAAAAAAGGTTCACTGTTATAAACTGACTTTTTTTTCTGAATTTAAGCAAAATTCCCGCGCTTAACTTCCCAAGGAAAATTTCCGGAAAACGGCCATAACTTTACCGGAAAGTTTCCAACCCTTTGCAACCCTACTACAGACCACAAAAACACTGCAGTAAATACTACAGTAATATCCACAAAAACACTGCAGTAAATACTACAGTAATATCCGCAAAAACACTAGTAAATACTACAGTATTACTATGTTATATAATTACTATAGTATATACTTCTATATACTTTTTGTATGTATTTTTAACTACAATATTTATATTATAGTAAACTGTAAATACTACAGTAATGTCCACAAAAATACTACAGTGAATAATGCAGTAAAGTCATCAAATACACTACAATGAATAGTATAGTATATATACCATAGTACACTATAGTATTATTATAGATTATATTATTATATTAATATAGTATTGTTTCATGTGTGATCACTCTCTTATATCATATACTCATACACAGAAGTGGGTCACGTCACATATTTTGGTGGAATCCAAATATCAAGCACTTTGTATAACTACGTGAAATGACCAGCCAGCCCACAGAGCCCACTGCTGTGATTATCTTGGGTAACCTCTCCCTCTGTACGTACGCACTCTTTCTTTCTTTCGTTCCTTCTTTTCACTCTTTCACTTTCACTCACTACATTTCTCTCTCTCTTTCTCACGCTCCCATTCCCTTGTTCTCTCTCTCTCTTTCTCTCTTCCTGCACAGTAATGTGCCCACATTAAAAAATACTATACTGTGATATAAATATTAAAGTATTCACTGTAGTGTTTTTGCTAAACTTTAATGAAGTATTCACTGTAGAGTTGTACTTTACTGTAGTATTCACTGTAGTGTTTTTGCGTACTAAAATCAGCAAAAACACTATGGTGAATAATGTCGTATTTACTGTAGTATACAGTACTATACTGTAGTATTTACAGTTAAATATAGTATGAATACTGTAGTAAAGTCAGAATGTAGTATATACTATATTAACTAATATAGTGTTTTTGCGGACTGTAGTATACTGTAGTATTTACTGTAGTGTTTTTGCAGACTGTAGTATATTGTAGTATTTACTGAAGTGTTTATTCAGGCGTTACTGTAGTATTTACTGTAGCATTTTTGTTTTATTATATTTGACATAGAAGTGGAGGCTTTCTCTTTCAAGAAACCTACTTGAGAAATACTATTCCATTACCGGTAGATAGGTAGGTTCAGCTCTTTTCTATATACTGTAGGAAATACAATATAGTCTATACTTGGCATGTAGGTTTCTCACTTATGGGGGGCACAAATTGGGATTTGGGGGAGGGGAATAGGCAGGGTATATGCAAATAAATTCTGTAGTATTTTCTCAAGTTTAAAAATATTGTGTTTTTGCGGACTGTAGAATTTACTATACGTTTTTTTGCAGACAATGCTGCAATATTTGCTGTGGTATAGTCTTATACAGTATACTACAACATTCTATAGTACGCACTACACATGATGTGGGTGGGCAATGCAGCAGACCTCTCATAGCCAACAACTATAATTATAAACTTTCCTTCCCACCATGAGGCTGTTATGAATTAATGTGTTTGAGTCATCTTTTGTGAGGCAATTGTTCTCCTTTCCTCCCTCTTTCCCCCTCTCTGATGTCTGTGCCCGCACACTGAGAACAATGCCAGGAAACATTTCAGCACATTTCAGTGAAACAGCTGAACCCAGAACTGGCTTGGTGTTACCCCTTCTTCCTCCCCCCCCCACCCCACCCTCAAGCACTTTGTAACCAGTGGTCCATGGTCTAGCCTAATATTACAGTGAATTCCCATTATCTCATCTAAAATATACAGTGGGGCAAAAAAGTATTTAGTCAGCCACCAATTGTGCAAGTTCTCCCAAATAAAAAGATGAGAGAGGCCTGTAATTTTCATCATAGTTCAACTATGACAGACAAAATGAGGAAAAAAATCCAGAAAATCACATTGTAGGATTTTTAATGAATTTATTTGCAAATTATGGTGGAAAATAGGTATTTGGTCACCTACAAACAAGCAAGATTTCTGGCTCTCACAGACCTGTAACTTGTCATCTTTAAGAGGCTCCTCTGTCCTCCACTCGTTACCTGTATTATCAGTATAAAAGACACCTGTCCACAACCTCAAACAGTCACACTCAAAACTCCACGATGGCCAAGACCAAAGAGCTGTCAAAGGACACCAGAAACAAAATTGTAGACCTGCACCAGGCTGGGAAGAGTGAATCTGCAATAGGTAAGCAGCTTGGTTTGAAGAAATCAACTGTGGGAGCAATTATTAGGAAATGGAAGACATACAAGACCACTGATAATCTCCCTCGATCTGGGGCTCCATGCAATATCTCACCCTGTGGGGTCAAAATGATCACAAGAACGGTGAGCAAAAATCCCAGAACCACACGGGGGGACCTAGTGAATGACCTGCAGAGAGCTGGGACCAAAGTAACAAAGCCTACCATCAGTAACACACTACGCCGCCAGGGACTCAAATCCTGCAGTGCCAGACGTGTCCCATGCTTAAGCCAGTACATGTCCAGGCCCATCTGAAGTTTGCTAGAGAGCATTTGGATGATCCAGAAGAAGATTGGGAGAATGTCATATGGTCAGATAAAACCAAAATATAACTTTTTGGTAAAAACTCAACTCGTCGTGTTTGGAGGACAAAGAATGCTGAGTTGCATACTGTGAAGCATGGGGGTGGAAACATCATGCTTTGGGGCTGTTTTTCTGCAAAGGGACCAGGACGACTGATCCGTGTAAAGGAAAGAATGAATGGGGCCATGTATCGTGAGATTTTGAGTGAAAACCTTCCATCAGCAAGAGCATTGAAGATGAAACGTGGCTGGGTCTTTCAGCATGACAATGATCCCAAACACACTGCCCGGGCAACGAAGGAGTGGCTTCGTAAGAAACATTTCAAGGTCCTGGAGTGGCTTAGCCAGTCTCCAGATCTCAACCCCATAGAAAATCTTTGGAGGGAGTTGAAAGTCCGTGTTGCCCAGCAACAGCCCCCAAACATCACTGCTCTAGAGGAGATCTGCATGGAGGAATGTGCCAAAATACCAGCAACAGTGTGTGAAAACCTTGTGAAGACTTACAGAAAACGTTTGACCTCTGTCATTGCCAACAAAGGGTATATAACAAAGTATTGAGATAAACTTTTGTTATTGACCAAATATGTATTTTCCACCATAATTTGCAAAAAATTCATAAAAAATCCTACAATGTCTGTCATAGTTGAAGTGTACCTATGATGAAAATTACAGGCCTCTCTCATCTTTTTAAGTGGGAGAACTTGCACAATTGGTGGCTGACTAAATACTTTTTTGCCCCACTGTATATACAAAAGTATGTGTACACCCCTTCAATTTAGTGGATTTGGCTATTTCAGATGTATAAAGTCGAGCACACAGCCATGCAATCTCCATAGACAAACATTGGCAGTAGAATGGCTTTAAACAAGAGCTCAGTGACATTCAACGTGGCACCGTCATGGGACGCCACCTTTCGAACAAGTCAAATTGCTGCCCAGCTAGAACTGCCCCAGTCAACTGTAAGCGCTGTTATTGTGAAGTGGAAACGTCTAGGAGCAACAACAGCTCAGCCACAAAGTGGTAGGCCACACTAGCTCACAGAATGGGACCGCCGAGAGCTGAAGCGAGTAGCGTGTAAAAAATAGTCTGTCCTCGGTTTCAACACTAACTACCGAGTTCCAAATTGCCTCTGGAAGCAACGTCAGCACACAAACTCTTTGTTGGGAGATTCATGAAATGGGCTTCCATGGCCGAGCACAAGCCTAAGATCACCATGCGCAATGCCAAGCATTGGCTGGAGTGGTGTAAAGCTCACCGCCATTGGACTCTGGAGCAGTGGAAACACGTTCTCTGGAGTGATGAATCATGCTTCACCATCTGGCAGTGCGATGGACAAATCTGTGTTTGGCAGATGCCATAAGAACGCTCGCTACCTGCCCAAATGCATAGTGCCAATTGTAAAGTTTGGTGGAGAAGTAATAATGATCTGGGGCTGTTTTTCATGGTTCTGGCTAGGCCCCTTAGTTCCACAATGACGTTCTAGACAATTCTGTGTTTGCAACTTTGTGGCAACAGTTTGGGGAAAGCCCTTTCCTGTTTCAACATGACAATGTCCCTGTGCACAAAGCAAGGTCCGTACAGAAATGGTTTGACGAGATCGATGTGGAAGAACTTGACTGGCCTGCACAGAGCCCTGACCTCAACCCCATCAAACGCCTTTGGGATGAATTGGAACGCCGACTGCAAGCCAGGCCTAATCGCTCAACATCAGTGCCCGACCTCATTATTACTCTTGTGGCTGAATGGAAGCATGTTCCAACATCTACTGGAAAGCCTTCCCAGAAGAGTGGAGGCTGTTATAACAGCAAAGACCAACTCCATATTAATGCCCATAATTTTTGAATGAGATGTTCGACGAGCAGGTGTCCACATACTCTTGGTCATGTAGTGTACATTCTTCTCTGCTTACATGGAGAAAACTCTAGGAGCTCATCACACACAACGTTGACAGATAGGGGAATCTGACTAAATGCTACTCTACAGTGTAACAGACCAGTCTCGATTTCTCAGGATCATTATTCACACCTAACTGACTCTATGTCGGCAGCACAGACCCTGTCTTACCTTTCACTCTCTTTTGTGTGTTTTCTTCAGGACAGTGTACAGGGTGGCCTACCGTCAGGTGACCAGAGCGCCGCCACTCTCACACTCTTATCCAGAATGCTGCCCGGGCTGGCGACAACTCCACTCACACAACTGTAACCAAGGTAACGGCAGCTGACGCTCTCCTAGCATCCCATATGTCGTGTGTGTGTGTTTGTTTCTTATGCTATTTCTGTCCTAACCAGCGGTGTGTGTCCAGTCCTGTATGAACGGAGGAACGTGTTTAAGACCCAACCACTGTGCCTGTCCTCTGGGCTGGATAGGACGACACTGCCAAACAGGTACACGCATACACACACCTACACACTCACACACTAATGCTAGCACACTTAAATAAACAACATCAGTGACTCTCCCTCTCTCAATCAGATGTGGATGAGTGCAGTGAGCAGCAGCCCTGTTCTCATAAGTGTGTGAACATGGCAGGCAGCTACCGGTGTGTTTGTAGAGAGGGCCACAGGCTGGCAAGAGACAGACACTCCTGTGAGAGCCTTCCTCCTCCTCCTCCACCTCCTGCCCCTCCCACCCGCCCCAGCCAGGCAGCAGCAAACGATTACAGACCCCCCTCCAGTGATACAGGTACACCTACCTCCTCTCACTATTCATCCACAGGCATAGTAATCAATCGTGTGTGTGTGTGTGTGTGTGTGTGTGTGTGTGTGTGTGTGTGTGTGTGTGTGTGTGTGTGTGTGTGTTCTGGCAGAGCCTCCAATGGGAGTGAAGAGGAGACAGGACAATAGCCAGGCTCGCTGTCCATTATTACTTTTGGTACGCGCTATGCCAATCTCAACTCGTACCGTGAGTAATAATGCACTGCGACTGGTACCAACTGCAAGTGGACCACAGGCGCTCAACAACCAAGTGTGTTCATGTACAGTATGGTATGACCAGATGAACCATGCTGATAACTGCTGTTTCAACATAGATTGATGTAGACTTATCTTCCTTATCCTTTGCTTAGGAAAACGTCCCACGTTTACAGAACTTTCGTTTAGTATTGAGTGAAGCATGCTTCTCTCTCGCACTTTCACACACTCAAGCTTCTCTAAACTGTTGCATATCACTCGGACAAAAAGGAAACCACGTTTCCTTCCACAGTAAAGTCATACCGCCTAAAAAAATTAAATCACAACAACTGTGATGGAAACAGGTTTCGGTACAATTTTATAAATACCGACAGATCATGGTGAGACTTTTTTGATCTCGCATAATAAAATGTATTATGCGAGAAATGGCGGCGAAACGCCTTTAAGGCGCAAATATTGATATAATAACCATCATATTGAAGTAAACGTGGAGTAACGTGATGATATGCTGTGTGGTCCTCCCACTACGACTCGAGAAAGCATGCAGTTTATTAGGCGACAGATTAAATAAGTTATGAACTTCACAGGGTGGTGAATGTGCAAGGTGATGAGCTTGTTGCTCCTTTCCAATAAATATTGAGGCTCTTATTCTGGTGACATGATGATCGATGCTTGACAAATAAAAAATATTCTCGCTATTATCCACAAGAATCTCATCATGTAGAGTAGCCTACCAGCACTGTATCTGAGAGCTGTTGACTAGAGCACATGTACCAAGACCAGAGTTGCACATTTGCAATTTAACACTACGGTTTTTGTGACAAAACTATTGGTAGAGTGGAAAAAGCATTTTGTGTACACTACATCGTCACGCACTGATTTCTATCCACAACAAATCAGTTTGGTGGAAACACACCACTGGTGGGAAAATGTGAATATTTTCTTATGCAGAACATTTGCATGAAAATCTGTAGCCAATTGGATGGAAACCTAGCTATAGATGTGCTTTGTTTGGCGTAACATAGCAACGAGCTAAAATAACCTCTTGTCTAGAAGTGTCTGGACAATAATATGTATGTTAACATACCGTACACTCATAACCTCTCAAAAGACTAATCATGTCCCCCCTTTTCCTCTGTCTAGACCAGTGTTTCCCAACTCCGGTCCTTGAGGACCCCACCAACAGTACATATTTTTGTTGTGGCCCCGACAAGCACACCTGATTCAACTAATCATAAAGCCCTTGACAAGATGACTCAGATGTTTTTGTCCGGGGCTACAACAATAAAAATGTGTGCTGTTGGGGGTACTCGAGGACCGAAGTTGGGAAACACTGGTCTAGATAGAGGGGAGATATACAGGAAAGATTGTCTTTCATGTGTTAAACACACGTAAAGACATAAAAACTGGTAGTACTGTACATAAAGTAGAAGTGGCAGCGTTGCCAAACCAATGACCTCTTTCTCTTAACCACTTTCAGGAAAATGTGGTTAGGACCAAATTCACACAAGATGGCTCTTCTCAGCTAAACTTAGACAGGCTGTTCACCCCCCTGAGTGTGGCTGAGGATGGATGTATGGTGGAGGGTGTGTGTGTGTGTGTGTGTGTGTGTGTGTTTGTGGATGGATGAATAGGGGTTAAGGAGATCTTTTGCTTAATCAGCACAAAGTGAGAAAAACAGCAGGAAAAAAACATATGACAGATCTCTGTACTTGGTGAAAGTGACGTGGGTGAGGGGAAGTTAGTTGGGGGAATATGTGCAGGCTCAGTACAGAAGTGTTCTCCTTGGCCAACCGAGTGCAAGGCCAGCAGGCAGTCGCAGCAGCAACATCAGTGTTGTGGTTAATGGCTCTATTATATCCTTTAACTGTTCAAATCCAGGCTGACGTCTGATGTTGATGAAGATCATCGAGATAAACATGGGAATAAATGCTCTGCTCAGACCGTAACAGCTCTCGTCTGACCCCCTCCTCCTCCCCCCATTTCTGGAGCCTTTTTCTTCCTTCTCTCTCCCTCTTCTTGGCTGGGACTAGCGCTCTCATTCCAGCTCCATCAACCTCGTCTGCTGGGGGTCATCGCTCCCCCCCGTCCTCTTGTCTCAATAATAGGCCACATCTGGGAGAGATAAAACTGTTCTCAGTTTGACCCTAGCTCCAAGACGCGGGTTCCTACCCCAGCTCTGAACCCCTAGCTCTGGGGACCTGTCGTGGGGAGCAGGGGGACACTTGGTGACTGGTTGGACTCCAGCCCAGCTAACCCCTCCTTGTCCTGTAACCGATAGGATGACACGTTTAGAGAAGGCATGATGGACTGTGTGTCTGTTCATAGTGCCCTCTCTGTCAGTTATATGGTGTGTGTCTGTCATTTTCCCATATTCTCAGACCCTTATGCAGACTAATTTATGGATTTGTCACCGGCTTCACCCAAAGAACTGAATTCCCCAGCCAGCTTGTGGTTCTTCGGTTCTCTTCCCGTTTGTTTCATAGCTCTGCTTATGAATCACTCTGTAGCAGGATCAGAGCAAGATGCTAGAGGCAATATCTATCTCAAAGACATGTCACAAGTCCAAGCGTTTGATAGAATAGGAAGGATGAACCATTACACTCTTTCCCCCTCTGTTGAACCTCTCTGTAAGCTAACCCTCCCGGGTCATATTCTGTAGGTTTCATCGTATCAAAGTGTTTGGCAACAGAAAAGGAAAATCGGTGTTCTTATCGGAAAAGTCCACGCAGTAACCCCTCGTCTTCAAAACGTTTTCTCTCTATAAGCAACCTTGGTGTGCAGTTAGAGGGTGTTTTAGATCGTGGTGATCCACATTCTATTTTCATGTGTGTGTGTGTGTGCTTGTGTGTTGTCTACAGGTGAAAGGGTCACAGAGGAGGTACAGAGCCTGAAGAACAGAGTAGAGCTGCTCGAGCAGGTACAACTGCACTCCTCTACCATCACATGAACACACACACGCTCTCGTGAACGGGTGTACACTCGGGTGTAAAGTCCCCCTTATAACCCTTGCTAATGCCCCTCTAGCATCCACCACTCACCTTGACCCAGCCCTAGTAATATCAAATACCACTCACAATGTAATCATGAACCTTTGTTAAACGACAGAGAACACACACTCACAAAACCCAGCATCCTTTGAAACACTAGACTGGTAGTGACCTTTTAAAAGCCTTTATGAGTTTTTCATTAGAATACATGTTGCTAATGCTCCGTGGATTACAGTAGAATTGAATCTCTCTCCCCCCTTCCCTCCAGAAGCTCCAGTTGGTCCTAGCCCCCTTCACCAGTCTGTTCCCCATGTCGCTGGACGAGGGCGTGTCTGAGAAGACCAGCTTCCTGTCTCACTCCTTCCAGCAGCTGGACCGCATCGACTCACTCAGCGAACAAATCGGCTTCCTCGAGGAACGCCTCGGTACCTGTGAGTGGATAAACACACAGTTAAAAATGTATTTTCGTTGTACTTCTCTTGTTGGACAGGACAAATTGGCCATATCGAGGCTTGAAGTGGATGTGAAATGATTTGTTTGACTATAGATAGTAACACCCCACTGGGCACACACTGGTTAAATCAATGTTGTTCCCACGTCTTTTCAATGAAATTACGTTGAACCAAAGTGGAATAGACATTGAATTGGCATGTGCCCAGTGGGACTGATTTTTCCACTTTTCTGTCCTCCCTACAGGTTCCTGCCAGGAAAATTAGACACAGAACATGACTGAGTGAAAACCAACCAGACATCTCCACAGTCGGAATCCACAACACAATAACAATAGGAATGGAATGATTGCCCCAGCCCAGGGATATGGTAGGAGGAAGAAAGTTAGCAGAACATAGGCCTACTCAACGGTTTGTGCATTCACGTTCATGTACCAGCCCAAAGACTTGCTCTCGAGAACCCAAGGCATTAACAAGGCATTCTGCCTTATCTCAAGGGTTCTCAGCTATAAACACTAGTTACCGGTAGCACCATGTGAACTACAATTCCAACGCTGTTTTAACATTCAGAACATTCCATAATCATCGCCTTCCGATACGGTTTCTTAAACATAGAAAACGTATCTTTCATATCAGCGGGAATGAATCTTTCAAATAAAAAAGATACTTACTGAAACAGGTTTGCCCAGATCCTTACGTCTGTGTGCCTCCAGCCTTCAAACTACACTTCCTCCCCAGTTACACATACACACAGGTGTTCGAACACACTCTAGATAACTAATTAGCACAGGTGGTCGTCTCTGTCCACCATCTGTCTTCCGCAAACAAGCGCTGCAACATGGAGATATGGGTGTGTGGGAACACTCAGCCTAACCATATAAAAGGTGTGTAGTAATTTAACCTTTTTACAATTATTTCTCACTGATATGAAAGATCCTTATGTTTCCAAAACCGTACCACAAGCGATGTGCATTAACATTCAGAACGAGGCTCTGCACAAGAACGGGGCTCTAACAAAGCTCCACTGGCCAGAAGATACCGCCATGAATAGACGCTAAAAGTAGTTTGTGTGTATGTTTCAGGGTTCATTGAGTGGCGCAGCAGTCTAAGGCACTGCATCACTACAGATCCGGGTTCGATCCCGGGCTGTATCACAACTGGCCGTGATCAGGAGTCCTATAGGGCGGCGCACAATTGGCCCAGCGTCGTCTGTGTTAGGGGAGGGTTTGGCCGGGGTAGGCCGTCATTGTAAATACGAATTTGTTCTTAACTGACTTGCCTAGTTAAATAAAAAGTTTAAAATAAATGAGCTAGCCAAAGACTAGCTCTATGATGGGCAAACCTGTCATGTGCTGAGTCTCTTTTCTCTCCCAACAGCATGATTTCATGTCTTTACATTGCTGTTCTACCAAAAGACATAGAATAGCGTAACATCAGTACCTGTGGCAGGGTTACTGGGGCCTCGTTCTCCCATTACCACATTACTGGACAATCTGAGAGTCTAAGGTCAAACAGCCATTTTGACTTTGATGTATCTGGTTTCCGTGTCTTAGGTTCACATCACTGTCAGAGCCCCCATGGTGGGTCTCGCATGGACATCTGTATTTATCTATTTAAGTTATAATTCCTTGCTTATCTCAGAGCTACAATAGACACTTTTTTTTTTTTTTTTTTTTTACATAGCTTTGTACCTTTTTGTAATAAAATGGATCAATTAAAAATGTCTAGTAGAGGATTTGTGTGTGAATTTAGATTTTTTTTTATGTGAAGCCACTTGGAAGAAAAGTAACTATACAGATCAATATCTCATTTTGACCACTCAAACACATTCCTATACTGAACAAAAATATAAACACAACATGGAAGTGTTGGTCCCATGTTTGATGAGCTGAAATAAAAGATCCCAGAAATGTCCATATGCAGAAAAAGCAAATTTGTTTACATCCTTGTTAGTGAGCAGTTCTCCTTTGCCAAGATAATCAATCCACCTGACAGTTTTGCATCTCAAGAAGCTGATTAAACAGAATGATCATTACACAGGTGCACCTTGTGCTGGGAACAATAAAAGGCCACTCTAAAATGTGCAGTTTGATCACACAACACCACAGATGTGTCAAGTTGAGGTAGCATGCAATTGGCATGCTGACTGCAGGGAAGTCCACCAGAGCTGTTGCAAGGGAATTTAATGTTAATTTGTCTACCATAAGCCGCCTCCAATGTCATTTTAGAAAATGTTGCAGTACGTCCAATGTTGCAGGACCTTCATCTGGATTCTTCACCTGCTGGATCGTCTGAGACCAGCCACCCAGACAGTTGATGAAACTGAGGAGTATTTCTGCCTGTAATAAAAAAACATTGTGGGGAAGAAAAAAACAACTAATTTTGATTGGCTGGGCCTGGCTCCCTAGTGTGTGGGCCTGGCACCCAATCCATAGATTAGGGCCTCATGAATGTATTTCAATTGACTGATTTCCTTATATGAACTAACTCGATAAAAATGTTGCATTTATATTTTTCTGAACAAAAATATTAGTTCCAATGTCAATTCAATGGAGAGTTAGAAAACAAATTGTATTGCCAAAGCCATCCTAAATCTCATCTGCAAAGCCTGAGTGTCCAAGGATAAAATTATCATTTAAAATGAAATAACACACATGGCAATAAAGTAACAGCTCTTTAAGAAAGAAACAAATGACATTTATTTATCATTTCCCAAGGCATTCATCAAACACAGAAGGCTCACCAGGATGTCATAAGACAAGACACTTGACACAGTTCAGTTGAACATAGTTATCTTAAGCTACGAACAGATTACACTTTAATAGCTTTGGTGAAACTCATAGAATATTTTAAGATCATTTTTATACACCACCCAAACTCACCATGAAGTGCTTAATTAATCATTTTGAATATTTTAAATATTTTTCCAATTTAATTGTGAAAAAAAACAAAAAAAACAGATCAACCAACAAGGTTGTGTTGCAGAGCCTGTCGAGTTATCACGGTCGAGTCTGACGCTTTTAGCTGACACACTAGGAAGTTGAGTTATAAAACGCCCATGAAAATAATCATAGGCCAACTCTTGACCATTGTCTAAAATCATTGAGTTTACATTTGTTTAGTGCCAAATTGGTAGCATCTTTAAACATTCAAAACATCTTTGTTGCAGGATTAAACAAATGTAACACATGAGGATAAGCAAAAAAAATAATTAAAAATACTCTCATAAATATACTCTCCTGTGAACAAAAACAGATGTCACAGATTAATTTTATGTATCGGGACCGACTGGCGTATGTATTTTACTTAAAATGGTGTTATTGGTCTTCAATAACAAAGATGAGTAAAGCCCGAGGGCCGAGTTGATTTATCCCTAGGAGCCAAATAAGCCAAGAGTCCAGCAGGTGACACTAAAGCTCTTGCAGCCACTTGACTATGAAGAGGCATAGTAGTATACAGGTTTATTGCCAGACAGAACACAATGTTTTCACTCCTACAAACGTGAGCAATTTATCAATACCATTTCAGGAAGTAAACAAATTCTAATTCCATATTTGTCTCATAGAAGAATTGAGGATAATTGGATTTGTAAATTCAATTTATTTTCTGAATTGATTGACCACAAACCCTGCTCCTCAGGAAGTTTAGGTGCACAAGAAATTTAAAAAAAAATGCATTCTAGAGGTTAACTAATTTAACACTTAATTTCAAATAAATACATTTCATCAGACACATTTTGCAGTGTCAAACCCAACATTATGGAAGATAACATTCTATTGGAATATGTTATACTTGAAAGAAAAAAGACAAAATGACATGCAATTAAGGCTGCATATACACAGGTAGCACAGCTCTGATACGTTTTTACTAATTGGTCTTTCGGCCAAATCAGATCAGCTTTTGCCAATAATTGGGCATAATATAAGAAGTGGGCTGCGTTTAGAGTAGCACACAAAATAAATCGTGAAAGCTGAAATACATTCACACTGGCGTTTTTGACAGGCAAAAAGCTGCAAACGACATGGATCAAACTGTAAAGTAAAAGCAGCAAATACAAAAAGGTTAAGATCTGTACGTAATTGATAAGAAACTGCATTGCCATAAATAAAAAGTATCAATCATTTACTGTAAGACGTCATCTGTCTATTAATGACAAAATATAAACCTCAAGTTGAATTACTTCACAATCCTAAATTTGATGATTACTGTACCACCTTTTGACAGAAGGCTAAAACGTCACAAATCTCAACCAATTACTTTTTTTTTTAAATAGCCCAAGCCTTCTAAACTGCAGTCAGACTTTACATATTATACACCATCCATCGATAAAATAAATGTATTCTTAGTTCGGTTTTGCGCATCATAAATTGGTCCGAAAACTACAGTAGGTGTTGAGACATTCCCTTAACACATATCCCTATTCCTCATTCATCTATAGTAGAAACAGGATCCGTTTCTCAAGTTTAAAGCTAAGGTAACCACTCGGACAGCAGCCCTCCTAGTTACCAGGTACCAATAGGGAACATTTGGCCAAGCAAAAGACTTACAAGAGTCGTTACTGTGCTGTTATGATGCCAAGATTGTTTTAGAGCAATTGACAATTGCTCAATTTATTAGGCTATATTTTACTTCTTAACTACGGGTATCACAGGGGTTAGCAAAATACAGGTTTGTGGTGTTCAGTTTGAGGAGCATTTGATTCCTATTTCACCTCTTCAGATATGTATTTTTTGGGCTAGGCTGAAACGAGCAGTTTATTAGTAGTTAGTTATGGTGCTTTTCCATTAAGACTTAACCCCCACACCAATGGGTTGCCAGTGTTGGTTAAATGGAAGCTCTAGTGTAATTGTGTTTACATCAAGAGTGACTAGGACGTGCAGAATCAACAACATCTGCATCATTCAAGACAGTTGTTTCGTGGGAAGGCGTTACATTTCAGTTAGCTATTGCTATGTAAATGCCAGCGGAAAAGTTCCCAGGGCCTTGCGTCCAAGTTAGAGCAGGTCTGCCGGAGCCATGGCCCAGTGAGACAGCTAGATCACGTAGATAGAAACCAAAAAGTGTGAGCCTTTTGGGTAAATCACTGCGGTAAATCCTCATTGGAAATGCACCATTAGTAACAAATTATAGTTAAGAGGACCATAAAAACAACTTTGTGTCAAACAATCGATTTGAAATGTGAAACCTGGCGACTGTTTCTACCGTCATCACCGCAGTGCAGCGAGGATGAGTAACAGATTTGTCATTGGAAACCATGAAAAACGATCAATCACTAACAGATCACTTGTTACATTTAAAACACGTTGTACTGTAACATCTAGATCACTCCCCAGTGGTAGGTTTAAAAACACTTCCCCTCAGTAAAACCTCTCTCCACTGTGTAACATTTAAAACACTCCCCCTCAGTAAAACCTCTCTCCACTGTGTAACGTTTAAAACACTCCCCCTCAGTAAAACCTCTCTCCACTGTGTAACGTTTAAAACACTTCCCCTCAGTAAAACCTCTCTCCACTGTGTAACGTTTAAAGCACTTGCACATGGCACAAAACGGAATCTTGAACTTCATGAAATCATCTGACACTTCTTTAAATAGAGTGATATATGAGAAGACAAAAAAAAAAAAGTGTAGGCCATTTAGCAGACACTTTCACCCTACAGCGATTTAGTCATGGCTGCATATATGTTACGTATGGGTGAGGAATCAAACCCACAGCCCTGGTGTTATAAGCGCCACCCTCTACCAAATGAGCCAGTTGTTTTATTACAAGCGAAATAAACGATCATATGTAGAAATATATATATATATATAACACAGCTGAAGAAAATACACTTTTTGTACAATGTTATTTCTAAGCTGTTGGGGGAAAATAATTAATAATAATTTGGTGGGTGCTTATTTATGTCCTATTTCACACATGTACAATGTGTGGAAATGTGTATTTTTGCATATCCCAACTCCCCGAGACACCCTCAGAGAGAGGTCACGGCCAGGGTCTGCCATTATCAACGCCCTGGTGCAATTAGGTTTAAGTGCCTTGCTCAAGGGCACAGACAGATTTTTCACCTTGTTGGCTCTGGAATTCAAACTAGTGACCGTCTGGTTACTGGCACAATGCTCTAACCACTAGGCTACCTGCCAGCCTAGTACACCAACAATGCACAGTGTTTGTAAATCATTGAGTCTACTAGAGTCCATGAATTCACTGATGATTGTTCTCGTCGTCGTTGTACTTGTTGTTTGGCGTCGTCACAGTATGTTATTGAGCTATTTTGATCACATGGATTGAGAAGCAAGTGTGGTATGTACAGTGCATTCAGAAAGTATTCAGACCCCTTGACTTTTTTCACTGTTACGTTACAGCCTATTCTAAAAACGGTTTAAAAAAAGAATAATCCTCATCTACACACAATTCCCTAATTGTGACAAAGTGAAAAACAAGTTGACATTTTCGCAACTTCATCAAAAATAATAAACAGAAATGGCTTATTTACATAAGTATTCAGACCCTTTGATATGAGACTTGAAATTGAGCTCAGGTTAACATGGATCATCATTGAGATGTTTCTACAACTTGGAGTCCACCTGTGGTAAATTCAATTGATTGGACATGATTTGGAAAAGCACACACCTGTCAATATTAAAAGGTCCCACAGTTGACAGTATGTCAGAGCAATAATCATTCCATGAGGTCGAAGCAATTGTCCGTAGAGCTGTGAGACAGGACTGTGTCGACGCACAGATCTAGGCAAGGGTACCAAAACATTTCTGCAGCGCTTTTTTTTTTTAAAATAAAATTTGCAAACATTTCTGAAAATCCTCTTTGCTTTTGTGTGTCAATTGATGGGGGAAAACGATTTAATACATTTTAGAATAAGGCTGTAACGTAACAAAATGTGGAAAAGGTCAAGGGGTCTGAATACTCTCCGAATGTAACGATAGAGTTGAGACACAGATGAAGAACAAGTCCCTGGTCAACTACTGACCGCTCCTTTCGCTCTGTTGCCCTCCATCTCCCCTCAAGACCCATAGTCCAGACCCTGGTTCCCTACTCCTTCAAAAGAGGCAAGAGGCTGGTATGCACAACAAAACAGGGGAGGATATACTGGGGTTGGGTGGGGTGGGAGGGGGTACCGTGGTGTGTTGTGCGTGTGTGTTAGCGGTGGGAGTGGTTTGTGTGTGTTAAAGCAGGGTGGTTGTGTGCTGTGCGTGTCGTTTATAGCACATTAAGAAAAAAAAGTTAAGGCAGCACCAGAGGAAAATAAAAATATCCACCGTCAACATATGAAAAAACAAAAAAGTTGAGCCAGAAGGAAGGGAAAAGAAGCGAAAGTACCACCACTGAAATGTAAACATAAAAAAAAAAAAAATACAATAAAGCCTCTTTTAAAAAGGTGGAGGTAGAAAAAAAAGGTATCCCCAAGCATGCATGATGAACGCACATTAATAATGTTCCGTTTCGTTTGCCGTCGGTCCGTCACTCTACTCATAACCTGCAGAGCCAACAGGTCTTCTGTCGTGAGGAGTCAGGACTACACTGTATGGGGGCTGGCTCAGAGCAGGAGCCAACCAGAACCAAACTATACCAGGCCAAAACAACAGATGAGTTCATGACAGAGGCCTGGTGTGTGCGTTGTATCCTGGTACAGATGTGGTCAAATATATTGGCACCCTTGCACAATTCTCTATTTCTTCAAAAACAAGTTGAAATTGAAAACTGTGTTTACAACTGCACATTTCAAAGAAAAATGTCCTGGACCCTTGATTAGAGGCAATATCTCGTTGTGTAATTTATCTCACACCTGTGGTAAGTTGCAGGTCCATTCAAACAGTTTTGAAAAGAGAAAATGGAACATTCTGCACCTTAAGGGTGCCAATATATTTGACCTAAACATTAGGTACGTAGGTAGGGAGCTGGGACGATGCGGAGGACGGGGGAGAAATAAACATTTTAAATAGGTAGGGTAGGTTTTGGTGTCTCGGACATGGGAAATGTTCAGTGGTGTGAGGGGGGCCCGTTGCTCTGGGTTATGGGGGCGAAGCCAGAGATGCTCAGGAAGACTGAGCGCATGAGGTCGTAGGACTTGTCGGAGAGGCCGGCCACGTCGTCTGACGTCATGCCCTTCGTCTCGATCTTCGGAAGGATCTTCAACTTGATGGTCCCTGGTTTGAGCATAGCATCATCATCAGTCCAACCATCATTATCAGCACATCCCTCATTCATCATCAACATGTTTGCATGCAACCAAAATACATCTTTCTATGCATGTCATGAGCAGTTCATTTCAAGAGTAGCTGTGTATGAGCAATTTCACTATGAATTTCAAAGTGTGATCTGTACCCGAGTTGAACAGCTTTTCTTTACGTAGGTAGAAGTTACTGTAGGATGAGAACACAATGGGGATGATGGGAGCCTAGGAGCGAGAGGAAGAGAGTGAGATAAAGCGAATTGAAGGAGAGAGCGAGAGTTACCATGACAGTTCGTTCCACATTCGATTCAAGCCCTGGGTACCTAAATACTATTATTTTTTCCAAGATAAGTTTAATCTTTTCAGTGATTTTTCCTTTCCTCGGGCAAGACAAATACAAACATGAACAATCAGATACAGACAATAACATGCATGGCTGACCCAGCTGCACAGACTGTCTGTACACACATCTACCTCCCCTCTGTCCACCCCGCTGTCCTTCCCTCACTGACTGGCGCTGAGAGACAAGCGCATGAACAATAGTGTAGAGAGATATCCGACCTTCAGTACTGACAGCAGCTTTTGAACTGAGAGATTGAAAGCTTGGCCCTGAAGTAGCAACACTAAAGACTAATCCTTTGTGTATCCCCCACTCTTCTCACCTCAGAAAACCTACCTGTGTCTTTCTCACACCAACACTCATCCTATCACCCGCTCTCGGTTACCTCAAACCCTTTCCATCTCCCTCCATCCCTCTCTCTCTCTGGCTATCTTTCTCTCTCTGACAAAGGTAGTGAAAATATCATCTGAAAATCAGATCATGTTCATCAGTAACCACGTTAGGTTGTTAGCTCCCCCTTGTGTCCTAAATAGGTATAATACCCACGACCACAACCCCATACTACCAGAGTCCCAATACCCAGTAAACACCAAAATCTAAATCCAGATCACCACACACCAACTGCCTCCAAATAGAGTGACCACTGAAATAGAGGCGTGGACATAAACGGACACAGCCATGAGGCTCACCTGTGCCTGCACTGCCAGGTGGAAGGCTCCCTTCTTGAAGGGCAGCAGGTCGCCCCTCTGGTTCCGTGTGCCCTCAGGGAACACCCACAGCCGGATCTACCAGGTGCAAAGGTCAGGGGTCAAAGGTGAGGCCCATGAGGAAGCATGGACACAGTGTGTCAATATCAGTGGTGGAGATGGACCTAGATACTAGAGGTCGACCGATTATGATTTTTCAACGCCGATACCAATTATTGGAGGACCAAAAAAGCCATTACCGGTTAATTGGACGATTTAAAAATATATAGATTTGTAATAATGACAATTACAATACTGAATGAACACTTATTTACACTTAATATAATACATCAATAAAATCAATTTAGCCTCAAATAAATAATGAAACATGTTCAATTTGGTTTAAATAATGCAAAAACAAAAGTGTTGGAGAAGAAAGTAAAAGTAAAATATGTGCCATGTAAAAAAAAAAAAAAAGCTAACGTTTCAGTTCCTTGCTCAGAACATATGAAAGCTGATGGTTCCTTCTAACAGGAGTCTTCAATATTCCCAGGTAAGAAGTTTTAGGTTGTAGTTATTATAGGACAATTTCTCTCTATACAATTTGTATTTCATATACCTTTGACTATTGGATGTTCTTATAGGCACTTTAGTATTGCCAGTGTTAACAGTATAGCTTCCGTCCCTCTCCTCGCTCCTACCTGGGCTCGAACCAGGAACACATCGACAACAGCCACCCTCGAAGCAGCGTTACCCATCGCTCCACAAAAGCCGCAGTCCTTGCAGAGCAAGGGGAACAACCACTCCAAGTCCCAGAGCGAGTGACGTTTGAAACGTTATTAGCGCGCACCCCGCTAACTAGCTAGCCATTTCACATCGGTTATACCTGCCTAATCTTGGAAGTTGATAGGCTTGAAATCATAAACAGCTCAATGCTTGAAGCACAGCAACGAGCTGCTGGCAAAACGCACAAAAGTGCAGTTTGAATTAATGCTTACGAGCCTGCTGGTGCCTACTATCGCTCCGTCAGACTGCTCTATCAAATCAGACTTAATTATAACATAATAACACACAGAAATACGAGCCTTAGGTCTTTAATATGGTCGAATCCGGAAACTATCATCTCGAAAACAAGACGTTTATTCTTTCAGTGAAATACGGAACCGTTCCGTATTTTATCTAACGGGTGGCATCCCTAAGTCTAAATATTCCTGTTACATTGCACAACCGTCAATGTTATGTAATAATTACGTAAAATTCTGGCAAATTAGGCGGCCCAAACGGTTTCATATACACTGACTCTGCGTGCAATGAACGCAAGAGAAGTGACATTAACCAGGTGAAATTATTGCCGCTAACCTGGATTTCTTTAAGCAAAATATGCAGGTTTAAAAATATATACTTCGGTGTATTGATTTTAAGAAAGGCATTGATGTTTATGGTTTGGTACACATTGGAGCAAGACAGTCCTTTTTCGCGAATACGCACCGCATCGATTATATGCAACGCAGGACACGCTAGATAAACTAGTAATATCATCAACCATGTGTAGTTAACTAGTGATTATGATTGTTTTTATAAGATAAGTTTAATGCTAGCTAGCAACTTACCATGGCTTCTTACTGCATTCGCGTAACAGGCGTGGAGTGCAATGTAACAGGCGTGGAGTGCAATGTAACAGGTGGTTAGAGCGTTGGACTTGTTAACTGTAAGGTTGCAACATTAAATCCCCGAGCTGACAAGGTACAAAAAATAAATAAATAAATAAATAAAATAAATTTGTAATTAAAAAAAAAAAAAACGGCCCTAATTAAATCGACCATTCGGATTAAATCGGTCGACCTCTACTAGATGCTCAGCAAGAAATTTGAATAGAAAAACACAAATATCAAGTGTTCAAACTTGAATGGGTTAAGTTTCAGTATATATTGGCTTGGGAATGTTCAAAAATCAGTCGCCTCAGTGTTATGCTCCATCTCACTATCTGGCATAATTGCCAATCAGGTTGGAGTTAATCATGACTTCGGCAAAGCCCAGAGTACAGCAGAGGGCTACATGTATAATCATGCGGTCCCATAGATTAGTCCTGTAGAATTACCTGGTCGTCCAGCATGGTCTTGGCAGCGTCGGCCATGACGCTCTTGGCATCGCTGGTCTTGTTGCGGTTGATGAAGACGATGCCGCCCAGCCAGGACACAATGCCCACCGTGCCCGCGTACACCAGCTCCTTCTTGGCAATCATGGTGCAACGATCTGGGAGAACCTCCATTAGACCTGGGGATTGGAGAAGATCTGTTAGGATCCGTTACAGGATCTGGTAGGATCTCCATTAGACCGGGGTGCTGAAAAGGATCCAAGAGGATCTGTTAGTGCATATCAAGCCCATTAGATCCTTTAGAGGATCTTTTAGAACTGATAACTGATATTTTATGTTCTGTATGAACCCAGTCATGTGGGGTTGAATCTAACAGATTTTTGCACACCGATTCCATTGACACCACTGAATGATTTGGAACGAGACTTTAGGACATTTTTATGACCTTGAATGGTGCACAGCGTCTCTCTCCTGGGGCCTCATTTGTAAACATTATGTAAACTTCACTAAATATCTGTGCACACTCTGAAAAAAATCATTGATATTTCTTAACCTGGCGACATTTGTCCTGTCAGATATCAGTGCAGATGGCCGTCGTCGTGTTAACTTGCAAACACTCATGGGCTAGCTAAAGAGAAGTTTGGCCACAATATGCTGTCCTAACATTTAAAAAATGTTACCAAGATGATGACATTGTCCACTCAACTCTTTCTTCATCAAAAATAACCTGTAGCTAATATTCAAGTTTTTTTTTCATGAGCAAGTTTTCACCACCTAATTCTACATCTAGCTAAGGTGTTGTGGTGGTAGAATCAGTACTTATGAAATTGGAAATTTGCACAAAAAAAATGTGTCTGCTTGCTGGCTGAACCCGTATCAAATCAATCCATATGAAAAGGCAGGCATGCTAACAATGCCAGTTGTTCACTCACTCAATGCTGAACACTCCCTCAAGCAAAGTGTAGTGAAGTTTTGAGTTACGATATCTGTTCTGCCGTGATTAGTGCGCAGAGTTCTACAGCGCGGCTAATTGCACTGTGGTGTTACAAAGAAACAAGGCACAGTGCCAGCTGTCAGAAATATGCTGATTTATGAGAACAGTCCCATAACTTGTCAGAACATCATCAACAAGCTGGCAAACTAGCTACAGTATGGCCATTCAAAACAAGCTTGCACTAGGTTGCTAGCCGGCGCATTGATTGCCGTAGTAGCCAGTGCGTCAGAGAGCTGAGTGATTTTCAGAATTAGGAACTAGTGTAAGGCGGATGAGCAAAATCTTTATTTTTAGAGAGGTGTTGCTCATCCTACAAGAGATCGGTTGAGGGATGAGTGTTCCGCCATCTGACGTGAGACAACGCTTGGAGCACTCGTTTTAAATCAAGCCCTCCTAAAACTGTACGCGCGTCTTACATATAACTCGGCCAAAAAAAAAACACCCATCATACACCTTTTAAAAAGGTGATAACGCCCTTTATTTCCAATTTGGAACGATTGGAATTAGGC
Organism: Oncorhynchus clarkii lewisi; assembly: GCF_045791955.1. Classification (NCBI taxonomy): domain Eukaryota; kingdom Metazoa; phylum Chordata; class Actinopteri; order Salmoniformes; family Salmonidae; genus Oncorhynchus; species Oncorhynchus clarkii. The sequence goes on along the minus strand of NC_092175.1, from coordinate 12,124,008 downwards.
CACGGTCAAAACTAAAAGAAAAGAACAATGACAGATTTTATCAAAAATGTTTTTGAAGGCGTTGGCAGAAAGTAAAAGTGATGCTGGGTTTGGCAAAGGACTGACCGTTTCTGAAAGAGAAAAAGGCAAATGGTTGTGGACCTGTCAGCTGAACGTTTTAATTCAACAATGTTTTGCATTGACTTTTGCCCCCAACCTAAATGCTGGACTGCCCGGAATTCTGAAATAATGTAGGCTACTCAACAACAAAAATATTACAGTAGGCGCTACTTAGTGGTAGTTTAACCGATGTAAAATGGCTAGCTAGTTAACGGGGTAAACTAGCTAAGGCTAATAGCGTTTCAATCGGTGACATCACTCGCTCTGAGACCTTGAAGTAGTTGTTCCCCCGGCTTTAATGGAGCGAAGGGTAACGATGCTTCGAGGGTGGCTGTTGCCCATGCCTCCTGGTGTAACGGAGTCAGGTTCCTAGGCCTTCTTGCTCGCACATGCTTTTTCAGTTCTGCCCACAGATTTTCTATAGGATTCAGGTTAGGGCTTTGTGATGGCCACTTCAATACTTTGACTTTGTTGTCCTTAAGCCATTTTACCACAACTTTGGAAGTATGCTTGGGGTCATTGTCCATTTGTAAGACCCATCTGCGACCAAGCTTTAACTTCCGGACTGATGTCCTGAGATGCTGCTTCAATATATCCACATAATTTTCCATCCTCAGGTGAGCAAAATCCCGAGACTTCTTTAGATATCATGCACCTGCTGTTTACAAGTATGAATAGGCCCCTGCCCCGTGTCTTACCAGAGGCTGCTGTTCTATCCTGCCGATACAGTGCTTAACCCGCCAGCTGTATGTTCTTAATGTCGTCGTTCAGCCACGACTCGGTGAAACATGAGATATTACAGTTTTAATGTTCCGTTGGTAGGATATACGTGCTTTCAGTTCGTCCCATTTATTTTCCAGCGATTGAACGTTAGCTAGCAGAATGGAAGGCAAGAGCAGATTAGCCACTCGTCTCCTGATCCTCACAAGGCATCCTGATCTCTTTCCACGAAACCTAAGTTTCCTTTTCCAGCCAATCACGGGGATCTGGGCCTGGTCGGGTGTCCGTAGTATATCTCTCGCGGTCGACTCATTGGAGAAGAACTGCTCTTCCAATTTGAGGCGAGTAATCTCAGTTCTGACGTCCAGAAGCTCTTTTCGGTCATAAGAGACGGTAGCAGCATCATTATCAAGTTACGAACAATGCGAAAAAACAAAACAAAATAGCATGGTTGGTTAAGAGCCGATAAGATGGCAGCCCTACCATCCGGCGCCATCATCATGTGTGCTATTTAGAGAGTGAATGGCAAGACAAAATATTTAATTGCCTTTAACGGGGTATGGTAGTAGGTTCCAGGCGCACCGGTTTGAGTGTGTCAAGAACTGCAACGCTGCTGGGTTTTTCACGTTCAATGGTTTTACTGTGTATCAAGAATGGTCCACCACCCAAAAGACATCCAGCCACCTTGACATAACTGTGGAAAGCATTGGAGTCAACATGGTCCAGGATCCTTGTGGAACGCTTTTAACACCTTGTAGAGTCTTCTCGGAGCAAGTGACATCACCGATTGAAACGCTATTAGCGCGCACCACCGCTAACTAGCTAGTCATTTCACATCGGTTACACCCTGATGAATTGAGACTGTTCTGAGGGCAAAACGGGGGTGCAACTCAATATTAGGAAGGTGTTCCTAATGTTTGGTACTCTAAGATATACAGTGCCTTGCGAAAGTATTCGGCCCCCTTGAACTTTGCGACCTTTTGCCACATTTCAGGCTTCAAACAAAGATATAAAACTGTATTTTTTTGTGAAGAATCAACAACAAGTGGGACACAATCATGAAGTGGAACGACATTTATTGGATATTTCAAACTTTTTTAACAAATCAAAAACTGAAAAATTGGGCGTGCAAAATTATTCAGCCCCTTTACTTTCAGTGCAGCAAACTCTCTCCAGAAGTTCAGTGAGGATCTCTGAATGATCCAATGTTGACCTAAATGACTAATGATGATAAATACAATCCACCTGTGTGTAATCAAGTCTCCGTATAAATGCACCTGCACTGTGATAGTCTCAGAGGTCCGTTAAAAGTGCAGAGAGCATCATGAAGAACAAGGAACACACCAGGCAGGTCCGAGATACTGTTGTGAAGAAGTTTAAAGCTGGATTTGGATACAAAAAGATTTCCCAAGCTTTAAACATCCCAAGGAGCACTGTGCAAGCGATAATATTGAAATGGAAGGAGTATCAGACCACTGCAAATCTACCAAGACCTGGCCGTCCCTCTAAACTTTCAGCTCATACAAGGAGAAGACTGATCAGAGATGCAGCCAAGAGGCCCATGATCACTCTGGATGAACTGCAGAGATCTACAGCTGAGGTGGGAGACTCTGTCCATAGGACAACAATCAGTTGTATATTGCACAAATCTGGCCTTTATGGAAGAGTGGCAAGAAGAAAGCCACTTCTTAAAGATATCCATAAAAAGTGTTGTTTAAAGTGCACCACAAGCCACCTGGGAGACACACCAAACATGTGGAAGAAGGTGCTCTGGTCAGATGAAACCAAAATTGAACTTTTTGGCAACAATGCAAAACGTTATGTTTAGCATAAAAGCAACACAGCTCATCACACTGAACACACCATCCCCACTGTCAAACATGGTGGTGGCAGCATCATGGTTTGGGCCTGTTTTTCTTCAGCAGGGACAGGGAAGATGGTTAAAATTGATGGGAAGATGGATGGAGCCAAATACAGGACCATTCTGGAAGAAAACCTGATGGAGTCTGCAAAAGACCTGAGACTGGGACGGAGATTTTTCTTCCAACAAGACAATGATCCAAAACATAAAGCAAAATCTACAATGGAATGGTTCAATAATAAACATATCCAGGTGTTAGAATGGCCAAGTCAAAGTCCAGACCTGAATCCAATCGAGAATCTGTGGAAAGAACTGAAAACTGCTGTTCACAAATGCTCTCCATCCAACCTCACTGAGCTCGAGCTGTTTTGCAAGGAGGAATGGGAAAAAATTTCAGCCTCTCGATGTGCAAAACTGATAGAGACATACCCCAAGCGACTTACAGCTGTAATCGCAGCAAAAGGTGGCGCTACAAAGTATTAACTTAAGGGGGCTGAATCATTTTGCAAGCCCAATTTCAGTTTTTGATTTGTTAAAAAAGTTTAAAATATCCAATAAATTTCGTTCCACTTCATGAGTGTGTCCCACTTGTTGTTGATTCTTCACAAAAAAATACAGTTTTATATCTTTATGTTTGAAGCCTGAAATGTGGCAAAAGGTCGCAAAGTTCAAGGGGGCCGAATACTTTCGCAAGGCACTGTGTGTGTGTATATATATATACACACACACACACACACACACACACACACACACACACACAGAGGTCCAGCTCACAAGCTCCATCAGCAGCATATGTATCTAGATGGTTATCAAATCGTCTTGAAAGGGAAAGCACATCCCTACCAACCTCCCAGCATATATTGCTCCATCTGCTGATCCCAATCCTGTAATGAACAGCCCCGGCCTTCTGCCATAGCTTCATTCTCTACCCCCTTCCCTCAAAGAGCCTTTGTTTGACTGGGTGCACCTCAGTCACACGCAAGGACCTAAATTATATCTTAACCGAAACCGATAAATGACAATACTGTGCAGAAGTCTTCATCAACCTGGCCAAGGCTTCGACTGTGTCAATCACCGCATTCTTATCGGCAGACTCAACAGCCTTGGTTTCTCAAATGACTGCCTCGCCTGGTTCACCAACTACTTCTCTGATAGAGTTCAGTGTGTCAAATCGGAGGGCCTGTTGTCCGGACCTCCGGCAGTCTATGGGAATGCCACAAGGTTCAATTCTCTTTTCTCTGAAAACATCAATGATGTCGCTCTTGCTGCTGGTGCTTCTCTGATCCACCTCTACGCAGACAACACCATTCTGTATACTTCTGGCCCTTCTTTGGACACGGTGTTAACAAACCTCAAGACGAGTTTCAATGCCATACAACGCTCCTTCCGTGGCCTCCAACTGCTCTTAAATGCAAGTAAAACTAAATGCATGCTCTTCAACCGATCGCTGCCTGCACCCGCCCTAACATCTAGCATCACTACTCTGGACGGTTCTGACTTAGAATATGTGAACAACTACAAATACCTAGGTGTCTGGTTAGACTGTAAACTCTCCTTCCAGACTTACATTGAGAATCTCCAATCCAAAATTACATCTAGAATCACCTTCCTATTTCACAAAAAAGGCATTCTTCATTCATGCTGCCAAACATACCATTGTAAAACTGACTATCCTATCAATCCCTGACTGCTTCGATGTCATTTACAAAATAGCCTCCAACACTACTCAGCAAATTGGATGTAGTCAATCACAGTGCCAGTCGTTTTGTCACCAACGCCCCATATACTACCCACCACTGTGACCTGTATGCTCTCGTTGGCTGGCCCTCACTACATATCCGTTGCCAAACCCACTTGCTCCAGGTCATCTATAAGTCTCTGCTAGGTAAAGCCCCGCCTTGTCTCAGCTCACTGGTCACCATAGCAGCACGCTCTCCAGCAGGTATATTTCACTGGTCATCCCCAAAGCCAACCCTTCCTTTGGCTGCCTTTCCTTCAAGTTCTCTGCTGCCAATGACTGGAACGAATTGTAAAAAATAAAATTACAAAAATACAATTAAATTTTTTTAAATACATTTTTGAAGCTGGAAACATATCTCCCTCTCTAACTTAGAACAGCTTACCAATCATTGCACCTGTACACAGCGCATCTGTAAATAGTCCACCCAACTACCTCATCTCCATATTGTTTTTTTGCTCCTTTGCACCCCAGTATCTCTACTTGCACAGTCATCGTCTGCACATCTATCACTCCAGTATTTATTTGCTAAATTGTAGTTATTTCGCCACTGTGGCCTATTTATTGCCTTACCTCCCTAATCTTACTACAGTGTGTGAAAATGTACATAGATTATTCAATAGTGTTATTGACTATACGTTTGTTTTTCCCATGTGTAACTGTGTTGTTTGTGTCGCACTGCTTTGCTTCATCTTGGCCAGGTTGCAGTTGTAAATGAGAACTTGTTCTCAACTGGCCTACCTGGTTAAATAAAGGTGAAATTAAACATTAAAAAGCATAATGCATTTCATACTGATCCTGGCTTTTCGCTACAGTCAAATACACCTTATCTACAAATTAATACAGTCTTAAAATAGTGATGTTGATTAATTACATGCACCAGTCTGTCCTCAAGTTATTCTATTTATTTTTACCTTTATTTAACTAGGCAAGTGAGTTAAGAACAAATTCTTATTTTCAGGAACAGTAGGAACAGTGGGTTAACTGCCTGTTCAGGGGCAGAACGACATATTTGTACCTTGTCAGCTCGGGGGGTTTGAACTAGCCTCCGTTGGATTTGGACTGTAGCCTAACTTCCTTAGACAGCCATGTCAGTGATCACATCTTGTGTGATGCTATACCAACTGACAGTTATCAGTCTGTACCCACTGAAACCATGAGTGTAGCCCCATTATACTGTTCTCTCAGAATAGAGTGCCCTGTGACTGCACTCAAACCATTAGAGGATTCCCTTAGGACGTGAGCTATGGAGGGTAAAGTGAAGTTAGTGGGAGGGGAGACAACCAGCACTTGCACTTCTGTGATGTGTGGTTGTCGCACCTAGCTATCTTAACCTCTCTGGGATATGTGGGACGCTAGCCAGGGAAAATGCAGAGCGCCAAATTCAAATAAATTACTATAAAAATCAAACTTTCATCAAATCACACATGCAAGATAGCAAATTAAAGCTACACTTGTGAATCCAGCCAACATGTCAGATTTCAAAAAGGCTTTTCGGCAAAAGCAAACGATTCTATTATCTGAGGATAGCACCTCCGTAAACAAAGAGAGAAACCATATTTCAACACTGCAGGCACGACAAAACGCAGAAATAAAAATATAATTCATGCCTGACCTTTGACGAGCTTCTTTTGTTGGCACTCCAATATGTTCCATAAACATCACAAATTGTCCCTTTGTTCGATTAATTCCATCGATACATATCCAAAATGTCCATTTATCTGGCGCATTTGACCCAGAAAAACACCGGTTCCAACTTGCGCAACGTGACTACAAAATATCTCAAAAGTTACCTGTAAACTTTCCCAAAACATTTCAAACTACTTAAGGTATTTTTTTAACGTAAATAATCGATAAAATTGAAGACGGGATGATCTGTGTTCAATACAGGAGGAAAAAATGTAGCATGCTTTCTGGTCACGCGCCTCTAACAGTACACTTCAAGTGACCCTTGTTCAAGATGGCCATACTTCTTCATTACACAAAGGAATAACCTCAACCAATTTCTAAAGACTGTTGACATCCAGTGGAAGCGATAGGAACTGCAACAAGGTCCCTAATGAAAACCCATTGAAAAGAGAGTGACCTCAAAAAAAGTGGCATGTTTGTCCTCGGGGTTTCACCTGCTAAATGTGTTATGTTATACTCACAGACATGATTCAAACAGTTTTAGAAACTCCAGAATGTTTTCTATCCAAATCTAATAATAATATGCATATCTTATCTTCTGGTGATAAGAGCGTCTGCTAAATGACTAAAATGTGAATTGTAAATGTGTGTATCAGCGCATATGTTCATCTGTGTGTGCAGGCACATCCATCTCTGTGTGTGTCTGTCAGCAGGTCCGTCCGTGTGCGTATGTATGTGGTGTGTGAGCACGTCCGTCCTTGCTGTCTGTGTAGCCGACCGACCGACCGACCGACCGTGTGTGTGTGTGTGTGTGTGTGTGCGTCCCATACCCAGAACGTCCAAGGAGCTCTGGTGGTTGGAGATGATGACGTAGGGTCCCTCTGTCTGCAGGTGTTCCAAGCCACTCACATCGAACCGCAGACCCAGGAAGTACTTAACATGACGAACCAGAGCACGGACCACCCTGGAGACAGAAAAGAACACAGCAATGTTCAATTCAATCTTGATCTGAAAACCATGCGTGTTAAAACGATCGGAGTTCAAACAAAGCACCAATGCATCCATGACAGTGTTTCAGAGCATCAAATCTGCTCTGTCAGCGATCAGCAACAGAGCAGAATGAATGCTCTCAAACACTGTGACCGTCTCTAACGAAGGCGGTGAGAAAATACAGCTACGTACAGACAAATCTTGTACGTTGGACTCAACAAAATGTGCTCAATAAGCAACCTTCATCTAAGGTTAAAGAGGCCGACACATTAGCTGTAATTAAACAAGTGACACGAGCAAGAGCAGTGTGCAGATCTCTTTTCTTTGAACTCCATAAGTAACCTAACATATATTTAAATGTTTTGACTGTTCAAGTACTTGCATACTTGGAGGGGGGGGGGTGCACATCTGCCGGGTGTCAACAGTACAGGCTGGTGGTGTAATGGTGTGGGGAATGTTTTTCTGACACTGGTGATCATATTACGCTCAAAGTTGTTTAAGTCAATCATTTTGCCCATTCTAATGGTCAATGAACAGTAACTGAATGCCTCAATGCCCGTCTACTTGCTTTATATTTCAAGCCACAGCGACTCACTGTCTGTAGGAGCCAACACCATTTGTGAACAGGGTGGTGTTCCTAATAAAACTATATTCAGTCAACAACAACAAAAAGCCATTTAAGATTCATTTATTGAAGCGAATCAATTACATCTTCAAAAAGGCCATTATTGCAGCAGTGGTGCCTGCTTGTAGAAGCCTATGAATGTGCAATGGCATAGCCTTGTATTGTTCATTTAGCAGACATAAGGGCTCAGGAAATAAGAGCGTTAACACAGTCAAGACACCCAATTTATAGAAAAAACTATGTAGAACAGAACAAAATATTTTCCAAATGACAAAAAATTGCCAGTGCGAAGTGATGCACGTCTGGAACAGTTTTTGAAACGGGGCTTAATTTGGCGCTTTGAAATACAATTTTTTTTTCATGGCTACAAAACAAAATGTCTTATTTTCGATATAGGCCAACAGATGTAGTTTATTCTGTCTGTTCTGTGGAATTTTCTAAGTGGTTTAACAATTCCACATTGAACACGGCACAGTGATTAATTACAGCCACAGCATCTGTTGGATGAGTTATAGGCCTAAACCGAATGATTCTGATGAAAAAAAGACGCTGTCTTTACCAAACTACTGTTTTTGCATATTTTCAGTGTGGAACCTGTCAATGTTTGGGGGGGGGGGGGGGTTAATAGCCTAGGCTAACCAATTCTAATATGGAACTAGCGGAAAATAGACAGGATATTTTTTTAAATCTCTGGTTCAAAGATTGAGTACTCAAAACGGGTGACAAACCTATTACTCATGCTCATCTCTACAATAACGTAGCTAGAACATTGTCTGCTGGTGGCATCACATGTACCATTACATTCAATAACATGACTAGAATGTTGTCTGCTGTTGGCATGACATTCAAAACATGTTTAGGCTAGATGTAGAACATTGTCTGCTGTTCTTACCCAACCACAATAAGGGGAAGGAAATGGCTCTCTTTGGGTTAGGCTCTCTCTGTGCCCTGTCAGGAAAGCAATAAAATCATGGCCGCCAATCGCAACAGTCATTTTTATTTATTTATGGAAGATAAAACGTTTGTGTAAACTTAAATATATACATGTTTAAATGAGCTCATCTTTGGAGAACCACCCAAATAAAAACTAGACAGAATAGACATTTCCAAAGACGTCATGACATGGGGCCCTCATTGATTTTGTTTTAACGTTTGAGTCCTTCCGATAGAATAAGAACATGGCGTAAGTCATGGCAAAATGTGTAGAATTGCAGGAAATTGGTTTTGAAAAACAAGTGTCCAGTGTTTCAAGATTCTTATTAAATATGACCTATAATTAATGGTACAAAAAGGTAATGGAGTGTCAAAATGAGGCTTTTTTGTGTTTATTTATTTGTACTCCATTAACTTTTACAGAAGCAGCAGCTATTCGTCCTGGGGTCCACAAAACATGACAAGTAACAAAACACTGGTAGACAAGGACAGTCACATTAAAATACAAAAATATTATACAAACAATACAACTCAAAAATAGTGATAGTGTGCGCATGTTAGAGGTCGACCGATTAATTAGGGCCGATTTCAAGTTTTCATAACAATCGGAAATCAGTATTTTTGGGCGCCGATTTTTTTTACACCTTTATTTAACTAGGAAAGTTGGTTAAGAACACATTCTTATTTTCAATGACGGCCTAGGAACGGTGGGTTAACTGCATCGTTCAGGGGCAGAAAGACAGGTGGAATTAAAAATTAAATGAGAATGAAGAGCCAGAAGGTTGGCTGCTATTTACATTATAACCTGAATGGAGTTGACTAGCTAACTAGGACGGTGAGAAGCGCAGTAGCGTTATTGCTAGCCTCAATTAGCTAGCGTCTCTCAGTTTGATGCAGTCAAGATAGTTATTTATCATCACATCTGGTTACATAGTACCTATCAAGAAGTAAGTCTAGCAAGAAATAAGTGGTTGCGGTCCCTCCCGCCGTGCCTGCACTGGTGCTTTGAGCTTTCCATGTCTTACTCACATGCACCGCACGGCCTCCGCTCCCTAATAACCTTCAGCTGATCGCTCTGTGCCTCTCCCCCTTTCTCCATGGCTCCAGTTTAACAAAAATGTGTTTTTCTGCCACTTCCCTCACTCGGATCAAACCAGTTGTTTTTTTTAGCATTGTTTGAGTTACAACAGACAAAAGGTGTAAAGGTTCCAAATCTAACTGAACAATCAGGGGTTTGTTTGGACAAGGCTGTAGCAGGCATGGAAACAGGAGCAGGCTGACAGGGGAGGGGGATTTGAGTCTATTCAGGAGAGAGAGTTAACATAACCCAGTGAGAAGGGTTGACAAGAACACACTACACAACAGCACGCCATGGTTCACGAACACACCGACAGGTCTGTAATACTGTTGGCACTTCGCATCATAAGCCACTCCCCTTGAGCAGCTAGGAGACAGGTTAGTTAGGGTCTAAATCTCCTGTTTGTTTTCATCCCAAAACTCAGTGTGAAAATTCATGATGGAATCTTGGCGAGTGTTGACAGCAGCATTACGATTCAATTTATTTGGAACGTCAGACAGGGGGAAAAAAATCTAACAATTCCATCCCTGTTCCGGCTGAGGCTGAAGTAACACTTTAGTTCGCTTCAATGTTTGCTACGTTGCGTGACAGTTCGTACTGAATGACAGTTTTCCACAAAACGGTGCACAATGTTCTTCAACAGCCTTTAAGTTCCATTTAAACCTGTTTGGTGGGTGTGGCAAGGTAAATCTTGGTCAATATGGGTGACCGTCTGAAATCACAACACTCCGCAGCACACCATATGGCAGGGATCATCAACTAGATTCAGCCGTGGGTTGATTTTTTTTCTTGAGCGGGTGGTGGGGGGGCTGGAACATAATTACAAATAATTGGTAGACTGCAAATTGACTGCATGAAACCCAAACAGATATAAATATTTGACTAAAACAATTGCAAACCTTGTTTACATTGATATATGATCACGTCTCACAATTATGCAATGAAAATACTTGAGAACAGATTTATGGGGTCTATTTCACACCATATGTATTGAATTGAAAATGAAATCATTAATAAGTTGAGAATGTAAACATTTCAGGACCGCCACTCCAAAACTAGCAAACCAATAGACACTCATTGTCTACACCTCACTCTAAACCCCACCCTTCACAGAAAAAATAATGCCAAAACTCACCCTCAAAAAGACTAGCAGTAAAAAGGATTGGTTGCTGGGAAAGTTGAACTGAAAATTATTTTTGCATTCCTTTTTTCAAATATATATATATATATATATATATATATATATATATATTGCTCAAAAAAATAAAGGGAACACTAAAATAATACATCCTAGATCTGAATGAATGAAATATTCTTATTAAATCGTTTTTTCTTTACATAGTTGAATGTGCTGACAAAAATGACAAAAATGATCAATGGAAATCAAATTTATCAACCCATGGAGGTCTGGATTTGGAGTCACACTCAAAATTAATGTGGAAAACCACACTACAGGCTGATCCAACTTTGACGTAATGTCCTTAAAACAAGTCCAAATGAGGCTCAGTGGTGTGTGTGGCCTCCACGTGCCTGTATGACCTCCCTACAACGCCAGGGCATGCTCCTGATGAGGTGGCGGATGGTCTCCTGAGGGATCTCCTCCCATACCTGGACTAAAGCATCCGCCAACTCCTGGATAGTCTGTGGGTGGATGGAGCGAGACATGATGTCCCAGATGTGCTCAATTGGATTCAGGTCTGGGGAATGGGCGGGCCAGTCCATAGCATCAATGCCTTCCTCTTGCAGGAACTGCTAACACACTCCAGCCACATGAGGTCTAGCATTGTCTTGCATTAGGAGGAACCCAGGGCCAACCGCACCAGCATATGGTCTCACAAGGGGTCTGAGGATCTCATCTCGGTACCTAATGGCAGTCAGGCTACCTCTGGCGAGCACATGGAGGGCTGTGCGGCCCCCCAAAGAAATGCCACCCCACACCATGACTGACCCACCGCCAAACCTGTCCTGCTGGAGGATGTTGCAGGCAGCAGAACGTTCTCCACTGCGTCTTCAGACTGCTTTCATCTGCTTTCAATTTTGCACGCCCAATTTTTCAGTTTTTGATTTGTTAAAAAAGTTTGAAATATCCAATAAATGTCGTTCCACTTCATGATTGTGTCCCACTTGTTGTTGATTCTTCACAAAAAAAATACAGTTTTATATCTTTATGTTTGAAGCCTGAAATGTGGCAAAAGGTCGCAAAGTTCAAGGGGGCCGAATACTTTCGCAAGGCACTGTATGTATGTATGTATGTATGTATATATATATATATATCATTTGTCATAGAGTTTTGCTCTCACTTTAAAATGATTTGCTTACAAGTTCTGGAGTTTTGCTTTTGATGTCTTATTTTTGTTACAATTTTATACATTTTTTTATTTCAACATCCATTATTTCACCCGTCCTCAAAAATATTAAATGTTTACATTCTCAACTTTGTCATACTCACAATTTATTTTTTATTCAATACATATGGCATAAAATTGACCCCATACAGACTACCCAAACTAAATTCCCGGTGAGGATTTCCTGGGGTCAATTTAAAAAAAATAATAATAATAATAATAATGTTAAAAATCGGTGAACTCTTTCTAATATGGCCTGTCCCCCTCTGTGTCACTGTGTCTGGGTCCCTATTGCTTTCTCTTCATCTTGCACACTGTCTGTCTGTCTCACAGAACACACACGTTAACGACAGTGAATAGGGTCCCGCGCCCTATTCACTGAGAGAGAATGCTGCCTGGCGCAACATGACACCACTGATCTGCAAGCATGGCTGTGAAACAGTTCAGTTATTCCAAGAGCACTGAGTCTGAGCCAGGTCAGTCTGATAACACAGGGCAAGGCACTAAACTAACAAGGACAACAGGCAGCGCAGGCTGGGGGAGGCCATCCATTGATTTCTAGGGGACCTTTCGTAACATGACCCCAACCCGGAGGGAAATTCAGTTCTATCTGACCCCCACTCCTCTCTGAGTAATTATCTGATAATATAGTCACTTGTGTCCAATAGGCCGTGTCTCTGTCCACAGTACAATACCCAATCCCTCTGGCCTATTGACAAGTAGACTGAGTTGCACATTGACACAGGTGTAGTTTAACTCCACCAAGGTGAGTATTAGGCAGAAGTTGACCCAGTAAGAAGAGAGGTGTACAATGTACATTTCTTATGTAGGGAATGCCAGGTGGGATTTTCCTAAATTAAATAGGCAGTTGGAACTTGGCAACCATCCTAAACACTGTAAAATGATTTAATTATCGATTCCAACATGGAAGTGGTATTGGGTTCATTTAGACTAAAATCATTGACATTTTGATTTGCTTGCATTAGCCTTCCACATAAATTACCCAAATGGCAATTTCATAGACATGTCTAATATGTGGGGATAGCCTAAAGAATCTAACCTTACGGTCACTGTAAGTAGGCTACATCTTCTCTGTAAGGTTAGAATGACAGGCTGCCATGATCAGGACACCGCGGAGCCATATGGCTCAGAAAACGTATCTCAATCCAGGGATGGGAGATAGCGCTTTACTCTTACTTATCCCATATGATACATCAAGAAGATTTAATTTAAAAAAATCTAAACTGCCTTTAACAGTATACTAGGCTAGCTAAAGAAACCCCTTGGAATCGACTAGTAGTTAACCACCCAAACGCTAGGTATCACGTTGTCATGGAATCCAATGGGCTGCTATAGCATCAGCTAGCCTAGCATGTTGACAAACACAGCAAAAAAAAATTAAACTGAGTAGTATTCCAATATTCTTGATTCATTGCTCAGGAATAATGAGTACAGCGACATATTCGATTCCTGGATTGAGGTACATTTTCCAAGCCATATACCGCGCCGGGCTCCGCTGTCCACATTCTGGCATAGAAACATTCCTACAAATTCCGAAACATGTCGATGTCTTCAATTGTGTAGGGAACACCGTGTATATTTACAACGGAAAAACCTAAACGTCCCTCGTCTGTCATGAAGGTTGAATAAAATTACATTTTGACTTACTCTGCCAATGTCAGCTTTTGAGACCAAATATTTGGTCTCAAATTTCGAGCAGCTGAATGACAACTGTTAGAGTAAGTTTAATAAAATTACATTCAAACATGCTGGCTTGTAAGGAAAATGTCCACAAAAGTGCAGCGGTTTCTTTGATTGTATACCAATAATTGGTATCAAATACAAAAGTCTTATTAGACTAGGCAATGTTCCGAATAGCGAGAAGAAAATAACGAAAGTCGGATTCTTATGGCTAGTATGGGTCATTAAACCAACTGATGAAACCCAACATCCTCTTTTCTTGGCCCTGTTAGGACTTGAAACATTGACAATCTATGCAACAAAAAAAATGCATAGATTAAAGTGGCATTTTCTAAAATCTATTGTTAGTTTACATCTGTGCAAAACACACGCCTGTTGGATATGTTGTTCCGAACTGGTTTACAGCGAAGAAAATGTCGGACCCAGAGGCCATGTCCGGATGCGAGGTGAAGCTAACGTTAGCAAGCTAGCTAGTATTAGCCGCCTGGTTCAGAAAGTCCCAAACATCTGGCAATGCATTTGAAGCTAGCTAGCGTAAATGTACTTTATTTCCACTGCTGGATAACTAACTACCTTGCATTTCGTTATAAAAATGTTGCAACCAACCGTTGAAAAATATCAGCAAAATGGCTTATGATAAATTAGGGTAAAGCCACAGATTGATGTTGTGTTTGTAACATTTCAAGATTTGGCAAGCTAGCCATCTTCCATTCTAATGAGCAAACGAACCGTTCGCTAGCAAAGCATCGCTCGCGCGGTTGTGCAACCTGGAACTTACCTCATGTTTTCAACGTCCCTGCCTCCGCATTTCAGAATACTAAGCGGAATCGCAATCGCACCCAAAACCATCATATAAGCCACGTAGAAACACTTTTTGAAATAAAAAACAAAGGTGCTGCTAGTCCATAGCAGAAGTGGGACCAGCAGCATTAGGAATACCCAGAGCGCATCCATACTGATTCCTGCGAGGATATTGGCAGCAAAAGCTGACGTTACCGTGGCTAGTGAGAAAGCGTGAGCGGCACTGTGGCACCGGCTGACATTTCAACTTCCAAGGCAAACACCGGTGGTGCACAACTCGTTCTCTGGGTTAAAATAACGCAACCGTGAACGACAAAATATGACAACACTTTTCAGTCGACGATGGTGCAGGCAGCCTCATGTAGTGGTTCCGATATGAAATTCAATGGTTTCCGGTGGCACAAGCATTTAAGTTCCTCTGCAGAGATGGGCAGTATAAAGCGCCACAGTGTAGTTGTAATAATACCCATAAAACCTAGCGGGCAATTAGGGAAATGGTTCCAATCGTTTTTATACCATTAAGATACAGATGAATGATAAAACTCACCTTGTCCTAGAGAGATTTACACGGTTATCAAAACGTCATGCCTGGGATAGTCAACACGAAACACAGCCCTTATTTGAAGTCTTTCTAATATCCCATATGGGAAAAACGAATGGTGGAAAAACGATTGGAACCATTTCCTTGTTTGACAGCTATGTTTTATGGGTATTATGATTCATACTGTGGTACTCTATTCCTGTTACATGAATTTGAAATACATATTTGAATTACTTCTGTTTATTTTGTCATTCATGTTACACTGGGCTGAATTATACTCCAATGTATTTTCAAAATACAAATTACTTTACTATAAAAATGTTTTTATAGCAGTTCCCATTTTGTGGTCCACCTTTCAAACTGCATTGGTATCAGAAGTCTGATAGCACTATGGATCGGTGAGATAAGAGCATCCCCTAAAATAATGAAATATAAAAGTATGTGTAAAAATGTTGATATATACTTTGTTGAATGTACTTAATATGTACTGAATGTACGATTGTTATGTTGTTGTCTCACCTAGCTATCTTAAGATGAATGCATTAATTGTTTGTCTCTCTGGACAAAAACGTCTGCTAAATTACTCAAATGGAAATGTGAAAAAGAACAATTTCAAAGCAGTATTATTATAATGAATCCCCCCCCCATTTTGGCAGTGATGTAAAGTACTTAAGCAAAAATACTTTAAAGTACTACTTAAGTAGTTTTTGGGGGGATCTGTAATTTACTTTACTATTTATATTTTTGCCTACTTTCATTTCACTACATTCCTAAAGAAAATAATGTACGTTTTACTCCATACATTTCCCTGATACCCAAAAGTACTCCAATTGACACACTTATCAAGAGAAAATCCCTAGTCGTCCCTACTGCCTCTCATCTGGAGGACTCACTAAACACAAATGCTTTGTTGGTAAATTATGTCTGAGTGTTGGAGTGTGCTCCTGGCTATCCGGAGGTAAAAGAAAACAAGAAAATTGTGTCATCTGTTTTGCTTAATATAAGAAATTTGAAACGATTTATACTTCGACCATTGATTCTTATTACGTTTACCCCCTTTTCTCCCCAATTTCATGGTATCCAATTGGTAGTTACATTCTTGTCTCAATGCTGCAACACCTGTACGGACTCGGGATAGGTGAAGGTCGAGAGCCATGTGTCCTCCTAAACACAACACAGCCAAACCGCACTGCTTCTTGACACAATGCCCACTTTATACGTAAGCCAGCCACACCGATGTGTCAGAGGAAACACCGTACACCTGGCACCCGTGTCAGCGTGCATAACGCCCAGCCCGCCACAGGAGTCGCTAGAATGCAATAATGGGACAAGATCATTGCTGCCAGCCAAACCCTCCCCAATTGAGTGCCGCCCCATGGGTCTCCCAGTCGCGGATGGCTGCGACAGAGCCTGGACTCGGACCAGGATCTCTAGTGGCACAGCTAGCGCTGGGTCACTTGGGAGGCTAGTGACCATTGATTCTTTTAAGTATATTTGAGCAATTCCATTTACTTTTGATACTTAAGTATATTTAAAACCAAATACTTTTAGACTTTTACTCAAGTACTCAAATACTGTAATAATGGTTCCCTGAAGTAAGGGAAGATAGAAAAGGAAGATTTGTACTGTGACTAATCCTTTCTGGTAAAAAAAAATGTTTTTTAATGTAATATCATTAAATGTAAAATTACATTCCAGGTTCGAGGTAGCCTGCAGTCATTGCATTCAGCTAATGACTTAGGCTGCTGATCTCAGTCTCTAAAGATTTGGTGAATAAAGATTTGGTTAATGTTGTGTTTATTAGGCATGTGTTTCCAAAACAAAGCAGCTACAACATTTTCTGATTTGATTACAAATATATTTCCAAAGCAAAACATAGCGGCACATTGAAAAATGCATTATTGTTGTTGATGCCTGGGGCCAAACTAAGGTTCAAACTCAAGTTATTTGTGATCCTCTTAACATCTTCATGAGATATTTGTTGGGCTGTGCAGCATATTATTCTCTCTCCCTTTCCTGCTCTCTCTCTCGTGGCTAGTGGTGACTTTAACAGTCTGATGGCCTGGAGATAGAAGCTGTTTCTCAGTCTCTCGGTTCCTGCTTTGATGCACCTAGTTGGTAGGGGGGGGGAACAGGCTGTGGCTCGGGTGGCTGAGGTCCTTGATGATCTTCTTGGCCTTCCTGTGACACCAGTGCTGTAGATGTCCTGGAGGGCAGGCAGGTGATGTGCCCCTGGTGATGCGTTGGGCTGACTGCACCACCCCCTGAAGAGCCCTGTGGTTGCGGATGGTGTAATTGCCGTACCAGGTGGTGATACAGCCTAACAGGATGCTCTCAATGGCACATCTGTAGAAGTTCATGAGAGTCTTAGGCAAGAACTTCACAAAGCCAAATTTCTTCAGCCTCCTGAGGTTGAATAGGCACTATTGTACCTTCTTCACCACGCTGTCTGTGTGAAGGGACCATTTTAGGTTGTCGGTGATGTGCAAGCCGAGGAACGTGAAGCTTTTGACCCTCTCCACCGAGTCCCTGTCGATATGGATGGGGGCGTGCTCTCTCTGCTGTCTTCTGTTGTCCAGGAGATATATACAGTGCATTCGGAAAGTATTCAGACCCCTTGATTCTTTCCACATGTTATTACATTACAGCCTTATTCTAAAATTGATTAAATACTTTTTCCCCCTCATCAATCTACACACTTAATACCCCATAATGTCAAAGTGAAAACAGGTTTTTATACATTTTTGCTAATTTATTACAAGTAAAAAAGTTTTCAGACCCTTTTTGCTATGAGACTCGAAATGGAGCTCAAGTGCATCCTGTTTCCATTGATCATCCTTGAGATGTTTCTTCAACTTGATTGGAGTCCACCTGTGGTAAATTCAATTGATTGGACATGATTTGGAAAGGCACACACCTGTCTATATAAGGTCCCATAGTTGACAGTGCATGTCAGAGCAAAAACCAAGCCATGAGGTCAAAGGAATTGTCCGTAGAGCTCCAAGACAGGATACCAAAGCATTTATGCAGCATTGAAGGTCCCCAGGAACACCGTGGCCTCCATCATTCTTAAATGGAAGAAGTTTGGAATCACCAAGACTCTTCTTAGAGCTGGCCTCTTGGCATATTTGAACAATCGAGGGAGAAGGGCTTTGGCCAGGGAGGTGACCAAGAAACCGATGGTCACTCTGACAGAGCTCCAGAGTTCCTCTATGGAGATGGGAGAACCTTCCAGAAGGACAACTATCTCTGCAGCACTCCAACAATTAGTCCTTTATGGTAAAGTGGGCAGATGGAAGCCACTCCTCAGTAAAAGGCACATTACAGCCCACTTGGAGTTTGCCAAAAGGCACCTAAAGGACTCTCAGACCATGAGAAACAAGATTCTCTGGTCTGATGAAACCAAGATTGAACTATTTGTCCTGGATGCCAAGAATCACATCTGGAGGAAACCTGGCACCATCCCTACGGTGAAGCATAGTGGTGGCAGCATCATGCTGTGGGGAATTTCTTTCAGAAGCAGGGACTGGGAGACTAGTCAGGATCGAGGGAAAGATGAACTGAGCAAAGTACAGAGTTCCTTGATAAAAACCTGCTCCAGAGCGCTCAGAAACTCCGACTGGGGCGAAGGATCACATTCCAATAGGACAACGACTCAAAGCACACAGCCAAGACAACTCAGGATTGGCTTTGGGACAAGTCTCTGAATGTCCTTGACTGGCCCAGCCAGAGCCCGGACTTGAACCCGATTGAACATCTCTGGAGAGACCTGAAAATCGCTGTGCAGCGATACTCCCCATCCAACCTGACAGAGCTTGAGAGGATCTGTAGAGAAGAATGGGAGAAGCTCCCCAAATACAGGTGTGCCAAGCTTGTAGAAGACTCAAGGCTGTAATCTCTGCCAAAGGTGCTTCAACAAACTACTGAGTAAAGGGTCTGAATACTTATGTGATATTACATTTTTTATAAATTTGCCAACATTTCTAAAAATCAGTTTTTGCTTTGTCATTATGGGGTATTGTGTGTAGATTGATGAAGGAAACAAATACTAATAATCCATTTTAGAGTAAGACTGTAATTTAACAAAATGTGGAAAGAGTCAAGGGGTCTGAATACTTTCCAAATGCACCGTACATACAATATCTGAAGTAAACAATGCATTAGACATTCATACAATGTTGTGCATTTCCTCTCATACAGAAACATCTACTTTGATTTTGATCACGTTTGACTCACATTTTGGACTGTGCTGAGGACACTGAAATGCATGTTGGTGGACTCCCTACCAGCACTCAATACATTCAGCTAAATGGACCTGATGGTTTGACGTCTTCAGTGCAAAGAGGTAAGCAAAAAAAATGTGTATAGTTTGTTTCGCTTGTACAATAAAATCCTTGTCAACTGTGGTCTAAGCTTAACCAGATTTCATCATTTCTGACCGTGAAGAGACATGTCACGTTTATCCCTCTTATAAATCAAGTTGTTCAGGAGTCAATATGCCAGATTTAGACTACAGATATAACAGGATTAGATGTGATAATCTAGGAGTGTAATCCAGCCCTGCCCGGCGCCTCAGGTCTCAGACCGGTGTATCTGCTGTTTGTTAACTAGAAACTTTGGACCGATGCCAGATAATTAATCCCTGAGTGACTGCAGTGTTGTACCACTACTACTGTTTTACTCAATCAAAACCTGTAGTTTTTGACTGAAGGTTTAGATTGAGTGGCGCTGCGGTCTAAGGCACTGCATCTCAGTGCTTGAGGTGTCACTACAGACACCCTGGTTTGAATCCAGGCTGTATCATAACCGGCCGTGATTGGGAATCCCATAGGGCGCTGCACAATTGGCCCAGCGTCGTCCGGGTTTGGCCGTCATTGTAAATAAGATTTTGTTCTTAACTTGACTGACTGACTGACTAGTTAAAAAAACTAGAAAAATTAAATAAAAAACAGCAGTTTCAACAGCATTGAAACACAGCATTGATTCATTATGATTTTCTTTCACTGTCATTATTTACACAGTCAACATTGTATAGTTTTTATAAAATCATTAGGTGCAGTAATCTGATGTAAATAGTTGCAGTGATATGATTGGAAGAAACCTCACAGGAAGTAAATGGCTGATTTATATTTAGGGTTACTAGTGGGGCGGCAGGTAGCCTAGTGGTTAGAGCATTGTGCCAGTAACCGAAAGGTTGCCAAATCGAATCCCTGAGCTGACAAGGTAAACATCTGTCGTTCTGCCCCTGAACAAGGCACTTAACCAACTGTTCCTAGGCCGGCATTGTAAATAGGAATTTGTTCTTAACTGACTTGCCTAGTTAAATACAATATAATTGTATGGTTTTGGACAAGAGCCCAGATATTTCCGTATACATTTAGTGTTGCTTATGCATCTATCAGTTTTGGGCATATTGAATTCAGTTGTGATTTAAAATGATTTTTCTCTTCTCCTCATATAAAAAAAAGGGGAGGGGGGGCGTCTATTTATACCGGCGGTCTAAAAACTGCGAAGCCAGATGAGATTTGTAACTTCCCCTTTTAAAATAGCGCTCACATGAATCGCTACAACAGCGCTGTAACGAACGAGGTTTGGTCGGTGGAGTCGGAAGGTGTAGCATATAAGAAAGCTACTATATTTGGAAAACAGGTTATCTAACGTTATACATTATTTGTTGAAATAGAGGATCAGGACAGGATTTTTCTGCTGTCCTAATCGATGGCGCCGCGGCAGCTGAAAATGTGTGGCCAGAATGTCATTCTGCATGATCTGAACGAAATATCGCTGCACTTCGTATTTTTCCCCAAGGACGGGTGAACGATTTGGATCGGTTTTTATTTTCTGCAAAAATAATGGCGTTCTTGTTAAATAGGATTATGAAACGATGTCCTCTGTCTTGCTGACCTGACTCATCGCCGTCGCTCTGGACTGTTTATGATTTTGTTTTTAATTTTGACAAAAGATCTTTGCCCCTCATGCAAATATCGCACGACAAATGCGCACAATACTGAATGCTATGGGGTTGAACGAGTGATGTCAGTTTATTGTGCTCAGACGGGAAATGCTGGTCTCAAGGATGTGACTCGACGGGAATACGGTTCAGTGATTTGCCATTCCAGCCCGAGCGCGTCCTAATCGCTCATGATGCACAGAGGTTTACGGAGACTCGTGCACCTGGTGCTGTTTTGCCCTCTGTCGAAGGGGCTGCAGGTGGGACCAGTTGGCTGCATTTTTGTGCCTTAGGCCATCAGATAATCACCAATTTAAGAGCTCTCTCTGTATAATTAGGTAGGCCCAATAACATCATAAACCAGTGTGTGAATTTTATTTTGACTGAACAAAGGTGATTTGACTTTATTTGACTTGTGGACAATGAGGTGCTATTGAATATCAATGTAGAAAGATTTGAGTGATATAGCCTCCGTTTTTGGCTGCGGTCATGGCGCAGAAACTGAATGGTGGCTTGGCAAGTTGCATGAAAATCGAGACAAGTTACTACCCCCAGAGCATATGGCTGCACATAGGCCTACTTCACTTATGTATCAAAAGTTATTGTTCATATGTCATATTCATATGACAATCAAGCTGTTTGAGGAGTAAAAGAATGGTGCCAGGAATGGCAAGGCTAGTTTCACGTTTTTAAGTACAGTGAAATGCCTTTCTTGACAGCTCTAAACTTTAACACTGTAATACTAAAAATAACAAGGTAGAACAAAAACACGAGAAATAAAAATATCAAATAAGGAACATGAGAATGTAAGTAAGCATACTATATACAGGGGCAGTCAGTTTCAGTAACCTATTTAGTGTGTGTGGGTGTGTGTGTATGGGGGGGGGGTGTGTGTGTAAGGTGACGAGCCATCGGGATACATGATAAACAGAGTAGCAGCAGCGTAGAGGATGATTCTATATGAGTGCGTGTGTGTAGAGCCATTATTAATGTATGTGCATATTATGTTGGAGTGAGTGTGTAGGGCCCTGTCAGTGTGCATAAAAACAGTGCAAAAAAGAATAGGGTAAACTCAGTCTGTGTAGCCATTTTGTTAGCTATTTAACAGTCTTATGGCTTGGGGTAGAAAATGTTAAGGAGCCTGTCGGTGGCAGACTTGATACACCGCTTGCCTTGCGGAAGCAGAGAGAACAGTCTATGGCTTGGGTGGCTGCAGATTTCTTTGCACATGAGATGGTTCAACAACAGGGAATCTGTTAAACATAATGTGTACTTTGTTAATATCCCACTCTGGCACGGCACAACAGATAACAGTAAATACAGGTGCCAATGGCTCTGTAAGTTAGAGCATGCTGCTGGCAATAAGTTGATTCCCACGTGGGCCACATACAATGCTGACACTTCTGTAAATTGCCTTGGATAAAAGCATCTGCTGAATGACCATGGTCTCTTCCTCTCTCCCATGTAGAGTCGTCTCCCGGTGTTAAAGGTGAAGTACCTGCTGCTGGCCTGGTTGGGTATCCTGGTGGCCAGCTGGGTCCTCTACATGCAGTATGCCTCCTACTCCGAGCTCTGCCGAGGACATGTCTGCCACATGGTCATTGTAAGTATGAGTGTGCTCACAAGAATGGATAGCTTACTTTCTAAATGTAATCCATTACAGTTACCTGTCCAAAATTGGAATCAGTAATGTAACTTTTGGATTACCTTCTGTTACTTTTAGACTACTTTCCCCGAAAGAGGCGCAGGTTAGTATCTGACAGAGCAACAAAGTTATAAAATCTGATTTGAAACCTAACCCTAACCACGCTGCTAACCCTAAAGCCTAACATAACCTTACATTTTTACAATATAGCCAATGCAAGTAGTCTTACTCCCATCGGCTACGGAGAACGTGATCACAAAGTCGTCCGGAACAGCTGATGTTCTCATGCATGCGTGTGTTGCTTGCCTCAAGCTAAAATCATTTAGCTCGTCTGGTAGGCTCGTGTAACTGGGCAGCTCATGGCTATGCTTCCCTTTGTAGTCTATAATATTTAGCAAGCCCTGCCACACCCGAAGAGCATCGGAGCCGGTGTAGTACGATTCAATCATAGTCCTGTATTGATGCTTTTCCTGTTTGATGGTTCATCAGAGGGCATAGCGGAATTTATTATAAGCGTCTGGGTTAGAGTCCCGCTCCTTGAAAGCGGCAGCACTACTCTTTAGTGCAAATGTTGCCTGTAATCCATGGCCTCTGTTTGGGGTATGTTTTTATTTATTTATTTTTATTTATTTTTTATTTAACCAGGTAGGCCAGTTGAGAACAAGTTCTCATTTACAACTGCAACCTGGCCAAGATAAAGCGTGACACAAACAACACAGAGTTACACATAAACAAATGTACAGTCAATAACACAAAAAAATCTATGTACAGTGTGTGCAAATGTAGAACATTAGGTAGGTAAGGCAATAAATGAGCCATAGAGGCAAAATAATTACAATTTAGCATTAACACTGTGGTGAAAGATATGCAGATGATAATATGCAAGTAGAGATACTGGGGTGCAAAGAAGCAAGAAGATAACTAACAATCTGGGGATGAGGTAGTTGGGTGTGCTATTTACAGATTGGCTGTGTACAGGTACAGTGATCGGTAAGCTGCTCTGACAGCTGATGCTTACAGTTAGAGAGGGAGATATAAGACTCCAGATTCATTGGCAGCAGAGAACTGGAATGAAAGGTTGGCCAAAGGAAGTGTTGGCTTTGGGGATGACCAGTGAAATATACCTGCTGGAGTGCGTGCTACGGGTCGCTGTTGCTATGGTGACCAGTGAGCTGAGATAATGCGGGGCTTTACCTAGCAACGACTTCTAGATGACCTGGAGTCAGTGGGTTTAGCGACAAATATGTAGCGAGGGCCAGCCAACGAGAGTGTTGGAGGCTATTTTGTAAATGACATCGCCAAAGTTAAGGATCGATAGAATACTCAGTTTTACGAGGATTAGAGATGCTTAATGTGAGTCTGGAAGGAGAGTTTACAGTCTAATCAGACACGTAGGTATTTGTAGTTGTCCACATATTCTAAGTTGGAACCGTCCAGAGTCGTGTCGCTGGGTGGGTGGTTGCGGGCAGCAATTGGTTGAAGAGCATGCATTTAGATTTACTCGAATTTAAAAGCAGTTGGAGGCCACGGAAGGAGTGTTGTGTGGCATTTAAGCTCATTTGGAGGTTTTGTTAAGTGTCCAAAGAAGGGCCAGAAGTATACAGAATGGTGTCATCTGCATCGAGGTGGATCAGACAATCACCAGCAGCAAGAACGACATCATTGATATATAGAGAAAAGAGTCAGCCCAAGAATTGAACCCTGTGGCACCCCCATAGAGACTGCCAGAGGTCTGGACAACAGACCCTCCAAATTGACACACTGACATCTGCCGATAAGAATGCAGTGATTGACAGAGTCGAAAGCCTTGGCCACGTCGATGAAGACGGCTGCACAGTACTGTCTTTTATCGATGGCGGTTATGATATTGTTTAGGACCTTGAGCGTGGCTGAGGTGCACCCATGACCCGCTCGGAAACCAGAGTGAATAGCGGAGAAGGTACGGTGGGATTCTAAATGGTCGGTGATCTGTTTGTTAACTTGGCTTTCAAAGATTTTAGAAAGGCAGGGCAGGATGGTTATAGGTCTATAACAGTTTAGGTCTAGAGTGTCTCCCCCTTTGAAGAGAGGGATGACCACAGCAGCTTTCCAATCTTTAGGTATCTCATACGATATGGAAGAGGTTGAACAGGCTAGTAATAGGGATGGCAACAATTTCGGCGGATCATTTTAGAAAGGGTCCAGATTGTCTAGCCCAGCTGATTTGTAGGGATCCAGATTTTGCAGCGCTGTCTTAACATCAGCTGTCTGGATTTGGGTGGTGGGGAGGGGGGCTTGGGCAAGTTGCTGCATGGGGTGTTGAGCTGTTGGCCGGGTAGGGGTAGCCAGGTGGAAAACATGAGCAGCCGTAGAAAAATGCTTATTGAAATGATTGATTACCGTAGATTTATCGGTGGTGACGGTGTTTCCTAGCCTCAGTGCAGTGGGCAGCTGGGAGGAGGTGCTCTTATTCTCCATGGACTTTAGTGTCCCAGAACTTTTTAGAGTTTGTGCTACAGGATGCAAATGTATGTTTGAAAGCTAGCCTTAGCTTTCTGAACTGACTTTGTATATTGGTTCCTGACTTCCCTGAAAACTTGCATATCGTGGTGGCTATTCGATGCTAATGCAGAACGCCACAGGATCTTTTTGTGCTGGTCAAGGGCAGTCACGTCTGGGGTGAACCAAGGGCTATATCTGTTCTTAGTTCTACATTTTTTTGAATGGGGAATGCTTATTTAAGATGGTGAGGAAAGCACTTTTAAGAGCAACCAGGCATCCTCTACTGACGGGATGAGGTCAATGTCCTTCCAGGATACCCGGGCCAGGTCGATTAGAAATGTCTGCTCGCTGAAGTGTTTTAGGGAGCGTTTGACAGTGATGGGGGTGGCCGTTTGACCACGGACCCATTACGGACGCAGGCAGGCAGTGATCGTTGAGATCCTGGTTGAAGACAGCAGAGGTGTATTTAGAGGTCAAGTTGGTTAGGATTACATCTAAGAGGGTGCCCATGGTTACGGATTTAGGGTTGTACCTGGTAGGTTCCTTGATAATTTGTGAGATTGGGGGCATCTATCTTAGATTGTAGGACAGCTGGGGTGTTAAGCATGTCCCAGTTTAGGTCACCTAACAGTACGAACTCTGAAGATTGATGGTGGGTGATCAATTCACATATGCTGTCCAGGGCACAGCCGGGGGCTGAGCGGTGGCAACGGTGAGAGACTTGTTTCTGGAAAGGTGGATTTTTAACAGTAGAAGCTCAAAATGTTTGGGCACAGACCGGGATAGTATGACAGAACTCTGCAGGCTATCTCTTCAGTAGATTGCAACTCCGCCCCCTTTAGCAGTTCTATCTTGTCAGAAAATGTTGTATTTGGGGATGGAAATTTCAGGATTTTTGGTGGCCTTCCTAAGCCAGGATTCAGACACAAGGACATCAGGGTAGGCGGAGTGTGCTAAAGCAGTGAAAAAAACAAACTTAGGGAGGAGTCTTCTGATGTTAACATGCATGAATCCAAGGCTTTTACGGTTACAGAAGTAAAAAAAAAATGAGAGCGCCTGGGAAATGGTGCTGGGGGCTGCAGGGCCTGGGTTAACCTCTACATCACTTGAGTAGGATAAGGGTACGGCTAAAGGCTATAAGAACTGGTCGTCTTGTGCGTTCGGAACAGAGAGTAAAATGAGACTATTTCTAGGCGTGGAAGAATAGATTCAAGGCATAATGTACAGACAAGGGTATGGTAGGATGTGACTACAGTGGAGGTAAACCTTGGCATTGAGTGACAATGAGAGGTTTTGTCTCTTGAGGCACCAGTTAAGCCAGGTGAGGTCACTGCATGTGTGGGGGGTGGGACAAAAGATTTATCTCAGGCAAATAAGACAATCACTAACCAAAACAGCAATAGACAAGGCATATTGACATTAGGAAGAGGCATGTGTAGCCGAGTGATCATAGGGTCTAGTGAGTAGCAATGGGTGAGTCAGGGAGCCGATTCGGTAGTCGCTACTACGCTAGGCGAGCTGGAGACACAGCGATTCAGACAGCTAGCGGGCCGGGGATAGCAGATCGGCCTTTGGTGACGTCGCAACGGAAGAGCCTGTTGAAACCACCTCGGACGATTACGTTGACAGACCAGTCGTGATGGATCGTGTGGCTCCGTTTCGGCAGTGAAGGGTCCAGGCCAATTTGCAAAAGAGTTATTGTAGCCCAATAATTAGCTTGTGGACCTCTTCAGCAAGCTGGAGATGGGCCTAGTTCGAGGCTAGCTCAAGGCTAATTGGTGCTTCAGGACAAAGATGTTAGCGAGGAGTAGCCACTCGGATTGCAGCTAGCTAGCTGCGATGGTCCGGTGTAGGTTCAGAGCTTGCGATAGGAATCCGGAGATGTGGTAGAGAAAAAGGAGTCCAATACACTCTGGGTTGATATCGCGCTGTGCAGACTGGGATCCCTACGGGATCGCCTTGCCATAGCAGGTTTAACTTCGGGATCGGTGTCCCTTCCACAGGACAGTTGAGCTAACGTTAATGCAATTAGCATGAGGTTGTAAGTAACAAGAACATTTCCCAGGAAATTGACATATCTGATGTTGGCAGAAAGCTTAAATTCTTGTTAATCTAACTGCACTGTCCAATTTACAGTAGATATTACAATGAAATAATAACATGCTACTGTTTGAGGAGAGTGCATCATTTTGAACATTAAGTTATTAATAAATATATTAGGCACATTTGGGCAGTCCTGATGCAACATTTTGAACAGAAATGCAATGATTCATTGGATCAGTCTAAAACTTTGCACACACTGCTGCCATCTAGTGGACAACATCTAAATTGCACCTGGGCTGGAATAATACATTATGGCCTTTCTCTTGCATTTCAAAGATGATGGTACAAAAGAACGGTAGTTTTTTCTTTGTATCATCTTTTACCAGATCTATTCTGTTATATTCTCCTACATTCCTTTCACATTTCCACAAGGTTCAACATGTTTCCTTTCAAATGGTACGAAGAATATGCATATCCTTGCTTCAGGCCCTGAGCTACAGGCAGTTAGATTTGGGTATGTAATTTTAGGCAAAAAATGTTTTTAAAGGGGTGTATCCTTATGGACGCAAACAGCACAAAACAAGAAAAAAAACAGTTTTTATTTTTCCAACTACAAGCAATGAGCCCAATCAGTCCTCAATGACAAATACAAATAACTACAAAAGATAAGGCTAATTAGGCATTGGTTTTGGGGTTATGCGCAGATAAAACAATTTAGCTAATCTATATTTCCAAGCCCTACTCTTAAAGATCAAGTTGTATTAAATTAATTGGAATGACTGGAAATCTGACAGTTTAAACATTTGAATGTAAAAATATTTTCTAACGGTATTACTATCTGTAGTAGAAAGCAATGGGTTAAAGACACCTACATAATCAACCCAAAAGTAAAATGCAACATCCATTTATGGCCAGTTATGTAACCTCTAACATTGCTGTATCCTGCAATAGATGTCATTAAATTGGTAATACCAATTTTAGTCTTCTGCTAATTAGAGGTTGACCGATTTAATCGGAAGGGCCAATTTCAAGTTTTCATAACAATCGGAAATCGGTATTTTTGGGCGCCGATTTGCCTATTTATTTAATATTTTAAAAAATGTACACCTTTTTATTTCATCTTTATTTAACTAGGCAAGTCAGTTAAGAACA
The DNA here is from genome assembly GCF_045791955.1 of Oncorhynchus clarkii lewisi. Taxonomy (NCBI): domain Eukaryota; kingdom Metazoa; phylum Chordata; class Actinopteri; order Salmoniformes; family Salmonidae; genus Oncorhynchus; species Oncorhynchus clarkii. The sequence goes on along the minus strand of NC_092175.1, from coordinate 12,095,676 downwards.
CATTTGTTATTTTCAACAACGGACTAGGAACAGTGGGTTAACTGCCTTGTTCAGGGGCAGAAGGACAGATTTTCACCTTGTCAGCTCGGGGGATTCATTCTTGCAACCTTACAGTTAACTAGTCCAACGCAATAACGACCTGGGAGACTGCCTGTTACGCAAATGCAGTAAGCCAAGGTAAGTTGCTAGCTAGCATTAAACATATCATAATCACTAGTTCTCATCAACCATGTGTAGTTATTACTAGATATTGTCTAGCGTGTCCTACGTTGCATATAATCTGACTGACCATACAAGTATCTGACTAAGCGGTGGTAGGCAGAAGCAGGCACGTAAACATTCATTCAAACAGCACTTTCGTGCGTTTTGCCAGCAGCTCGTTGTGTGTCAAGCATTGCGCTGTTTATGACTTCAAGCCTATCAACTCCCGAGATGAGGCTTGTGTAACCGAAGTGAAATGGCTAGCTAGTTAACGCGCGCTAATTGTCGTTGTGTTGCTGGTTTGAGTCCAGGGAGGAGCGAGGAGAGGGACGGAAGCTCTAATGTTACACTGGCAATACTAAAGTGCCTATAAGAACATCCAATAGTCAAAGGTTAATGAAATACAAATGGTATAGAGGGAAAAAGTCCTATAATTCCTATAATAACTACAACCTAAAACTTCTTACCTGGGAATATTGAAGACTCATGTTAAAAGGAACCACCAGCTTTCATATGTTCTGAGCAAGGAACTGAAACGTTAGCTTTCTTACATGGCACATATTTTACATGGAACATATTGCACTTTTACTTTCTTCTCCAACACTTTGTTTTTGCATTATTTAAACCAAATTGAACGTTTCATTATTTACTTGAGGCTAAATTGATTTTATTGATGTATTATATTAAAATAAGTGTTCATTCAGTATTGTTGTAATTGTCATTATTACAAATAAATAAAAATTGGCAGATTAATCGGTATCGGCCTTTATGGTTTTCCAATAAATCGGTATCGGCGTTGAAAAATCATAATCGGTCGACCTCTACTTCTAATGCATCTTAAGCAGGTTGACAAGTCTTGTCCTTAAGAGACAGTGCAATTGAGCAATTTCCTTGTAAGGACCCGACAGCGAGTGTGTAATCTGCCTCTACCATCAGTCCTATTAGCCAACGTACAATCATTGGATAACAAAATAGACGAACTACGATCACGAATATCCTACCAACGGGACATTAAACTGTAATATCTTATGTTTCACCAAGTCGTGGCTGAACGACGACGTGAATAACATACAGCTGGCGGGGTTTATGCTGCATCGGAAAGACAGAACAGCGTTCTCCGGGAAGACAAGGGGTGGTGGACTGTGTATTTGGAAACAGCTGTTGCACGAAATCTAATTGTAAGGAAGTCTCGTGGTTTTCCTCACCTGAGGTAGACTATCTCATGATAAGCTGTAGACCACACCAGTTACCAAGATAGTTCATTTATATTTTTGTAGTTCATTTATATTTTTCGTAGCTATCTATTTACCACCACAAACCGATGCTGGCACGAACACCGCACTCAATGAGCTGTAAACGGCCATAAGCAAACAGGAAAATGCTCATCCAAAGGCTGTGCTCCTAGTGGCCGTGGACTTTAATGCAGGGAATCTTAAATCCGTTTTACCTCATTTCTACCAGCATGTTAAATGTGCATCCACCTTTACTCCCCACACAGATACACGTACAAAGCTCTCCCTCGCCAATCATTTGGCAAATCTGATCATAATTCTATCCTCCTGATTCCTGCTTACAAGCAAAAAGGGAAGCAGGAAGCACCAGTGACTCAGTCAATAAAGTGGTCAGATGACGCAGATGCTAAGTTACAGGACTGTTTCGCTATCACAAACTGAAATATGTTCTAGGATTCTTCCGATGGCATTGAGGAGTACACCATATCTGTCACTGGCTTCATCAAGAAGTGCATCGATGACATCATCCCCACAGTGATTGTACATAGTGCAGAGTTCCAAGATGGCGTAGCAGTCGGACGTGTGTTTTGTCTAGCCGTCCTTTCCCTTTGTAAATATTGTTTTCCTCATTTTTTTCTGTATATACACTGCTCCAAAAAATAAAGGGAACACTTAAATGATAAACGATTTCTGTAATTAATACACCCCTGGTTGCCAAAACAATGATTTGGTAGGCAGCTTGAACTTCTTCAATTCAATCGTCATTTGTAAAGTACACATACACTTGTCAACAGCCATCCACAACAACCCCAGTCCATAAGGCACTATGTAGCCTAGATATCAATAATCATTTACATCAGTATTGCCCGTAGGCTACGTACCATTGCTGTTGTCCTTACTTCCAAGCAGTTATTCACTTTGGATGCCGACAGCAGTCGCAACATTGAAAGACATAACTTGGACATGTAGCCTACAAAAGCACATTCCTGTTATTTTCCCGCAAACCATGAATCGCATTTGGTGTGTCATCATAGTGGTCTCTGATTTGTGGTCAGACTCGCTCAGGAAGAACAAACTTAAATTTGTGCCTTTTTTTCAATGTCATTGACAAAACCGAAAGATGTCAAATAATTTTTGCTCAAACATCCTTTCTGAATTTAAAAGTAAACATCACATTTTTAATCTGATTACAATATTTTAGCTGGTAACTGATTAGTTTTCTTGTAATCCGTTACTCCCCAACACTGTCCACACACACACACACACCCCTTTGATTATTCACAGGTGCATCCACCCTTTATATGGCGACGGAAACTGTCAGATGGAAAGCATTAAAGAGGAAAAGGGAATCTGTATTGTATGTGTCAGTAGCTGCTGAGGGAAAGATGGTTCCTTTTATAATATTGTAGCAAATGGGGACCAGTTAAAAGTAATTAACAGAATGCCTGACAAGAGTAATTAACACTGGATGAGAAATCAGTGATGTAACAGAGTGACTGTGTCTGAAATGGCATCCTATTCCCTCGGGTCAAATGTTGTGCACTAAATAGGGATTAGGATGCCATTTCAGAGGTAGCCTGTATCTCTGACTCGTCTGATAGCCCGGCCACAAGAGAAGTGTGACTCCTCTAGCTTCATTGTTCCCTCTGATAATCAGTGATGAGAAATAACCAAATATTACAGTGCCTTCAGAAAGTATTCATACCCCTTGATTTATTCCACATTTTGTTTTTACAGCCTGAATTCAAATTGGATTAAATCAACAACAAAAAATCACACATCTACACACAATACCCCACAATGACAAAGTAAAAACATGTTTAGATATGTTTGAAAATGTATTTGAAATGAAATACAGAAATATTTACATAAGTATTCACACCCCTGAGTCAATACTTTGTAGAAGCACCTTTGACAGTGATTACAGCTGTGAGTCTTTCTGGGTAAGAGCTTTTCACACCTGGATTGTGCAACATTTGCCCATTTATTATTTTAAAAATTCTTCAAGCTCTGTCAAATTGTGTGTTGATAATTTCTAGAAAACCATTTTCAGGTCGCCATAGATTTTTCAAGAAAATTGAAGTCAAAACTGTAACTAGGCCACTCAGGAACATTCACTGTCTTCTTGGTAAGCAACTCCAGTGTATTTTTGGCCTTGTGCTTTAGGTTATTGTCCTGCTGAAAGGGGAATTCATTCTGAACCAGGTTTGCCTGTGCTTAGCCTGTTTATTTTTTTTATTGTGGATAAACTCCCCAGTCTTTAATGATTACAAGTATACTCGTAGCATGATGCAGCCAACACTATGTTTGAAAATATCAAGAGTGGTACTCAGTAATGTATTGGATTTACCCCAAACATAACACTTTGTATTCAGGACAAAAAGTAAAATGCTTTGCCACATTTTTTTGTTGTATTACTTTAGTGCCTTGTTGCAAACATGATCCATGTTTTGGAATATTTTTATTCTGTACATGCTTCCTTTTCATTCTGCCAATTAGGTTAGTATTGTGGAGTACCAACAAGGTTGTTGATCCATTCTCAGTTTTCTCCTATCACAGCCATTAATTAAACTTGAACTGTTTTAAAGTCACCATGGGCCTCATCGTGAAATCCCTAAGTGGTTTCCTTCCACTCCGGCAACTGAGTTTGGAAGGACGCCTGTATTGTGGTAGTGACTGGGTGTATTGATACACCATCCATTAATTACTTCACTATGCTCAAATGGATATTCAATGTCTGCTTTTTTATTTTATTTTACCTATCTACCAATAGGTGCCCTTTTGTATGAGGCATTGGAAAACCTCCCTGGTCTTTGTGGTTGAATCAGATAATTACAGATAATTGTATGTGTGGGGTACAGAGATGAGAGAGTTGTTCAAAAATCATGTTAAACACTTATTGCACACAGTGAGTCCATGCAACATATGTCATTTTTAAGCAAATAATGACTTATTTAGGCCATAACAAAGGGGTTGAATACTTATTGACTCAAGACATTTCAGCATTTAATTTTTCATATAAAAAAAATCTTTGGTAAACATAATTCCACCTTGTTATATGGGGTATTGTGTCGGCCAGTGACCCCCAAAAAATCACTCTGTAATACAACGAATTATGGAAAGTCAAGGGGTGTGAATTCTTTCTGAAGGCTCTCAGAAGTGGTTGGGAGTGCTTGTGTTTGTTGCTCAACTGTCAGCGCACACATATTGAAGTAGTAAAGGATCATGAGAGAAAAAGAGACTAAGTGTGAAGATTAATGGACAGCCTGAGGGTGGTCCTGTTTTGGTTTCTCTATTTTTGTATTGTGATGAATACGGCAGCACTGTTGTGCCCAATTCTTCTTTGTGCCGCGAGAGGAAGGCCGGCTCTCTCGGGACATACAAGACATTGAAAACAGTGTCTGAGAGAAGAAACAAGGAGAGATGAGAGGAAGGGAAGGAGGATTGTTCTGCCTCAAAGCACAAAAAAGATTTCGACCCCCACCATCTCAGATTGTGCTGAGTTTGTTTCTGTAGTTAGAAACATTGACATTAGTATTCTGACTGCAACAAAATAGTGTTAGAATACAATGTAATTTGATCTCTGCGAAATAAATCTAATTGCACCCAAATTGGCCATTTTAATTTATAAGGTTCTTATAATCTTCAATAAATATAGTACCTGACATCCGATTTGGAACATAATTCTTCCTATCAATGAGTAAGACATGCGGAATCCAATAAAATGCTCAAAAGCCAACCACGGACCCTCCATACCCCACTCTAATCCCACCCCAAATGATATTAGATCGAAGTTTACACAAGGGAACGTTACACAAAGTAGTGTGGTGCAGTGGCAAGGAGTATTTCTTCATCCTTTGTAATGTATTCCCTGTGAATATGTAGTTTTTTTCGCTGTTCAGAGAAATTAGCCATTGAAGTCACATGCATTATTTACCATATATTAGTGTGGAAGTACTAGGTTTTGCTCACTATATGCCGCTGTTTCTGCTTTTGCCACGTCCTTTTCCATTTTGCTGGTCTCTTGTGTTTTATTAAATGGATACCTCTACCCAACATTGAGCAGAAAACCAATAGCTTTTTCTCATGATGAAAATAAGTTGGGGTCATCCTCATTCAAGCCAGTCCTCCGTGAAAGCAAATCACTTTGTCCTTCTCTTAGGTTTAATCTGTGTCAAGGAATCGGCCACTCTGTGTGGTTTATTCCCTTCAAAAATATCTGGATTAGTTAGACCATCCCTGGTGAACAAGCAAACCATTAGGCTACAGCAGTTGTAAAAACATTTACATTTTAATCATTAAGCAGATGCTCTTATGTAGAGCGACTTACTGGAGCAATTAGGGTTTAAGTGCCTTTCTCACCTGGGTACTATATTTATTCTGCCCTTGAGTTGCGTTCCCATGCAAAACTAGACAGATAGCTAACAACTAAGTCTTCAATAAAACTCCCAAGGCGTGACTTTTCTTGAATGAATATATTGAAAACGTTTTGTTGTGAAACTGCAAAATACAGAAAAGAATATACTTTAGTATTCAATTCACACCGACAGTAGCTGTACATTATACATTTGAAGTTGCATAAATACAAAGCACGCGCTAAGGTACCATGCATCTGGCATGATGCCAAACCATATAGCTAATTGTTACTCATATGGTAATTGGCTCCTTTCATTACTCTAATAATGTACAACCATTTATGTAGAATAACAAAGCACAAAGCACTAGGAACAGTAACGAAATTACAGTATTGTATATTTTACAATTCGTTTGCATGACGCACGAGCAAAGTAATACAGCTAACGACATGCATGAAAGGCATAGCAATTTGTAAGTAAATGCAACCAACATTGATTGATACGTAAGCAACTCTATCAATAACAAGATTATAATCATTAGCTAAATGCTTGAATTGAACTTACAAACAAATATTTTCCAAGGCTGAAGCGTGACAAGAAATAACTACATTGAAAGACCTGCACCGTAGCGTTGTTTGTAGCTGCTTTTATGCGTGCAGAACAAATTCTCTACTTCCTGTTTGCGTAGTCTTTCTAAGTACCAGAAACATCCACTAGGGGGCAAATAACACCATTGAACACAATGAAAATTCAATTGAACCATTGTTATAAAATAATCTGTTACCTTCTAACAGGATGGCAGCACAATATTTGTTGAATATTATGTGAATCCTATAAATTAAAAGGGCCAATTTGGGTGTGATCAATAAGCTTAATTTTCCAGCTAAACATCCTCCGCGAATATGGCAAGCGGGCATTTTTTTTAAATAAGGAAAAATAAGCATACGGTCTTCATAAAAGCACAATTTTCCACCAAAATGCTAGAGTGGCTAATGGTACTTCCGGATGTTCAACCAATCCGGTTGCAGCAGTCTTATTGTTTACCCCTGGCTCAACCCCGTGTGCAACATCGGGAAGTAGCATTAGCCACTTTAGCATGGTGGTGGATTTCTATTTTTTTTATTAAGACAGTACACATGTTTTTTTGTTCGGTGGCTTGCCAATAAAGCTAGTTAAGGAGGAAATTGACACCCTTGCAGCCTGAATGCAAGATGTTTTATGCACGAGCCTGTCACCAGGGGACACATGTATAGCTGGCTGCATACATTCCGGTTAGATGCAGATGACAAACGACGTAGAAGGAATAATAGCGCCATCGTCCGGCCGGTTGGGCTACTTGACTTGAATGATGCAATTCATATTCCACTTTCAAAAAATATAACATGACAATTTGGGAGGTGTTTCATGTTTTACATATGGGAAGTCTCAATCTGACAAACAAGTGCACGCTTCTCCCATTTTATTTTGTGTGAAATTGCGCAAACTCAAAAATAACACAGTGCTGGGATTCCATTTTGTTCTGGAGCTGGCAGATTTGCTGGCTCGGTCTGAGTTGTTATTGGAGGGTCTAATTATCCCCTACACCCTCTCTAATTTTCACTCCCCTAGCCTTGTGGACACTTGTGCATATGGCGGAGGCGAGGGCCGAGGATAAGGGGGTAATTTGGGATTCAGTGTGTGTGTGTGTAAGAGTGTTGGCAATCTTGTGCGTACTCTCAGTGTAATCTGCACATTACTGCGACATTAAGGACAACTACAGTAGCTGGGCCTGCCTAAATACCCCCCCCCCCCTCCAAAAAAGGAAGATAAAGGACTTTTTTTTTAAAGTATTCGTTTAATTGGTTTGCTCGCAGTCCAAAGTGTGCAAAATGAAGTCATATTACCATAGCAACCACCATACAGTGGAGGAGGTCACAGCCTATGGTCTTTAGTCTTTCTTTTTGTTTGGTATGATTCATGCTGTTTGGGTGGATCTCCTTTTACTGGAGCTAGCTCTTAGAACAGTGGAGTTAGCTCCAGGCGGGCAGGGTGCCTGGATGTTTCCCAAACAAGAATATCTCACACCCCACAGCTATGTTATGCTGTGGTTAGGGTTGCAAAGGGTCAGAAAGGTTCCGGTAAATTTCTGGACATTTTCCATGGGAAGTTTTAAGCCTGGGAATTTGGGGAATTTTTCTTAAATCATCCAAAAAGTTAGCGTATAACTGTGAACCTTTTTTTGTGAGATACACAAGGCAATTCTAGGTCTTGTGGCATATTTTGGTTAAACTATCCCCAATTCAATGGAATTGCAACCCTCTGCATGCACAGTGCATTCTTCCATCATATGTACAGCTGATTCTCAAGATCTTGCACACTAATGAGATGCTATTGAACCCACACTACTGCACTGTTTGTTTTTTGTTAACTAGTAAATAGTAGCCTACAGCAAAGTGTTTTAAATCATTTCTAACATGTTAACAATTTCTGCAAGTTAGTTTTTGCTTCCATGTGGGTTTTAACTTGCTTGAGCCTGCTAACTGAGTGTTAGTTCACCTGTTTCCATACATGTTTCATTTTAAAACATTTCTTACAAATGAGTTTTTAATCTAACTATTTATCTGTACATGGAATTGTATTTCTTTTTTTTCTTCTAATCTTTACATGAAAATGTCACAGGAACTATCGGATGTGTGGAGATATTTTACTGCAGCTAATGTAGAATGAAAATGCTGTGTACATTTGCAAATACTGTGCCAAATCATATGTGAAGAATGCAACAAAGATGCAGAATCATCTGGCCAAGTGCATAAAATTCCCTCACAGCTCACAACAAGCAGTCTGATAAAAGTCCTTCTACCTCTATTATGAGGTGAAAATGATTAATCAGACACCTTATCGATGGCAACAGCTCATGGTCCTCCTGGAATCAGAATTTGTTTTGACTCAATGGAGGAACGTAGTCAGAAATGCTGATGAATGTCTTGCTCGAGCTGTGTATGCAACTGGTTAACCTCTGATGCTCACAGGCAATGTATATTGGAAGAGATTTCTGAATGTTCTTCACCCAGCATACACCCCTCCAACCAGACATGACATTTATCTACTAATTTGCTGGATGCAGAGTTCAACAGAATTCAAGTGAAGGTCAAGCAAATCATCGAGAAAGCAGACTGTATTGCAATAATCTCTGATGGGTGGTCGAAATGTTCGTTGGCAAGGAATAATTAACTACATCATCTCCACCCTCAACCAGTATTCTACAAGGGCACAGACACAACGGACAGACACACTGGTCTACATTGCAGATGAGCTGAAGGCAGTCATCAATGACCTTGAACCACAGAAGGTATTTGCACTGGTGACAGACAATGCTGTGAACATGAAGGCTGCTTGGTCTAAAGTGGAGGAGTCCTACCCTCACATCACATGCATTGAATCTGCTGCTCAAGGACATCATGGTACTGAAAACAATAGATACACTCTACAAGAGAGCCAAGGATATGGTTAGGTATGTGAAGGGTCATCAAGTTATACCAGCAATCTACCTCACCAAGCAAAGTGAGAAGAATAAGAGCACCACATTGAAGCTGCCCAGCAACACCCATTAGGGTGGTGTTGTCATCATGTTTGACAGTATCCTGGAGGGAAGGAGTCTCTCCAAGATATGGCTAGATCACAGTCTGCCGAAATGGACAGCCCCATCAAGAGGATCCTCCTGATGCATTTTGGGAGAGAGTGGTAAGCAGCCTGAAACTCCTGAAACCTGTAGCCATTGCATGGATTGATGGAGACAATGCCATCCTGTCTGATGTTCAGACTCTGTTTGTAGATGAAAGAGAAGAAATCCGTACTGCCCTGCCCACTTCACTGTTGCTCCAAGCAGAGGAAACTGCAGTTCTGAAATGCATCAAAAAGCATGAAGACTTCTGCCTGAAGCCCATGTATGCCGCAGTGTACATGTTGGACCCCAAGTAAGTGGGAAAAAAATTGCTTGTTTAAAAATGTAAAAGACAAATTAAATGGATAAGTGGTGCGTGCATATGTATTCACCCCCTTTGCTATGAAGCCCCTAAATAAGATCTGGTGCAACCAATTATCTTCAGAAGTCACAATTAATTAGATTGCACACAAGTGGACTTTAAGTGTCACATGATCTGTCACATGATCTGTGTCTATATACACTTGTTCTGAAAGGCACCAGAGTCTGCAACATCACTAAGCAAGAGCCACCACCAAGCAAATGGCACTATGAAGACCAAGGAGCTCTCCAAACAGGTCAGGGGCAAAGTTGTGGAGAAGTACAGATCTGGGTTGGGTTATAAAATAAATATATGGCACCACAACAAACCTGCCAAGAGGGCTGCCCACCAAAACTCACGGACCAGTCAAGGAGGGCATTTCTCAGAGAGTCAACAAAGAGACCAAAGATAACCCTGAAGGATCTGCAAAGCTCCACAGTGGAGATCGGAGTATCTGTCCACAGGACCACTTTAAGCCGTACACTCCACAGAGCTGGGCTTTACAGAAGAGTGGCCAGAAAAAAAAGAAGCAAACCTGTTTGTTGTTCGCCTGTGGGAGACTCCTCAAACAAATGGAAGAATGTACTCTGGTCAGATGAGACTCGAATTGAGCTTTTTGGCCATCAAGGAAAACGCTATGTCTGGTGCAAACCCAACACTTCTCATCACCCTGAGACGATCATCCGTGAAGCATAGTGGTGGCAGCATCATGCTGTGGGGATGTTTTTCATCGGCAAGGACATGGAAACGGGTCATAATTGAAGGAATGATGGATGAAGCTAAATACAGGGAAATTCTTGAGGGGAAATATGTTTCAGTCTTTCAGAGATTTGAGACTGGGACGGAGGTTCACCTTCCAGCAGGACAATGACCCTAAGCATACTGATGAAGCAACCCTCGAGTGCTTTAAGGGGAAACATTTTAAATGTCTTGGAATGGCCTAGTCAAAGGTCAGACCTCAATCCAATTGAGCATCTGTGGTATGACTTAAAGATTGCTGTACATCAGCGGAACCCAACCAACTTGAAGTTGAGCTTTTTTTTGTCTTATTTCTTGTAAAAAATATGTTGCATGTTGGGTAAATCAAATGATACAAACCCCCCCCAAAATCAATTTTAATTCCAGGGTGTAAGGCAACAAAATAAGAAAAATGCCAAGGGTGGTGGATACTTTCGCAAGCCACTGTACGTATGGTCACTGTGGGGACAACATCATCGATGCACTTATTAATGAAGCCGGTAACTGATGTGAACTCCTCAATGCCATCGGATTAATCCCTGAACATATTCCAGTCCTGTAGCTCAGCTTCCACTTCATTGGACCACTTCCGTATTGAGCGCGTCACTGGAGGATAGAGTTATGGCCCTCTGTATGCGTCTCTGTCTGTGGAGTAAAGGTGATCTACAGTTTTTATCCCTTTTTAGTTGCACAGGTGACATGCTGGTAAAATGAGGTAAAACAGATTTCAGTTTCCCTTCATTAAAATCACCGGGCGCTAGGCGCGCCGCCTCTGGATGAGCATTTTCTTGTTTGCTTATGGCCCTATACAGCTCATTGAGTGTGGTCTTAGTGTCAGTATCGGTTTGTGGTGGTAAATGGACAGCTGCAAAAAATACAGATAAACAGCCTTGGTAAATAGTAAATAGACATGGTATCAAGAACAAGAAGAAATGAGCTGAAACGAGCCACTTACGATTCCCCCAGTTGTCATTCTTGCTAGCAATCAGGCCATTCAGAATCACAAAAGCACTCTGGCTTCTGCCCCATGGAAGCACAGCTAACCCATCCATAACTCACTAGAACAGAGAATCTCACGGGGTGAAAATAAAAAAATCCTAACTTTACATCCATGTGGGAATCTTGAAATTCCCAATTGACATCTACAGTATACATGATTTGCATGCGGTTGGGATTTGGGCCATAGTACATATGAGCACGAGATTGTAGGATCCTTGGGTCCTCTTCCTGTTGATAAATGTATTTCTGGTTTCATGTCTGTCTGTGACAGTGTGACCACTACAGAAACGGCATTGTCTCAGGGTCGTCCTGCAAGGCCCTATGTGAGGAAAGGACTCTGACCCTGCAGCGATGCATGTCCACCTCCTCCACACACCAGGTAGGTAACACACACACACACACACACACACACACACACACACACACACACACACACATCAGGTAATATGCACACACAGCCCTACCAGCTGCCAACCACACCTCACAAGGTACAACCACCTTACACCGGCTAATCTTGCTCGCCAGACTTGACAGCTGATGTAAAGGTAGCTGGAGTATATTTCAGTAAACATACACATGCACGCATACCACTTGACAAAACCACACACACTACCTACTCTACCTAATGACTGTCTATCTGGGGCGGCAGGTAGCCTAGTGGTTAGCGCGTTGGACTTGTAACCGATCGAATCCCCAAGCTGACAGGGTAAAAATCTCGTTCTGCCCCTGAACAAGGCAGTTAACCCCTAGGCTGTAATTGAAAATAAGAATTTGTTCATTAACTGACTTGCCTGGTTAAATAAAGATTACATTTAAAATGAAGAAAAAAATCTGTGTTTGTAGGTGTACAGTGGTGTGTGGAAGGAGAGGCCTGTGGTCATTAAGTGTGGTCTGGAGGAGCCTCTGAAGGGAGACGGTGCTCCTGACTCTGTACTGAGACAGGAAATGACCCTGTTTGACAAGCCCACCCGCGGGACTTCCATGGACGAGTTCAGAGAGATGCTGCACAGCTTTCTGAAGGTCTGGCTGCTCATTTCCCTTCATTTCCCTTCATCTCAGTCCTCACAGTTTGATTAGATATAACTTTCCACAACAGAACTGGTGTTTTTTGGTCAGGCAGTACAGGAAGTATTACAGACAGGCACATTTCAATACAATACTATCACACAAAATAATGCTACTTGTAGTATTATGAGGAATTTTACAGATTTTAAAAATGTACTGTAACTTACGCATTGCTATAATAGAAAAGTGAGGTGAGGACCATAATTGGAAATTAGTTTGACCTTGTGGCGGAGGGAAATTAGGGCATGTTGATACAGTATATTGAGTCGGAAGCTAACATAACATGGTAACTGATAATCACTGTGACGCTGAGTCTCTCTGAGGGACGGTTCCTCTGTAGACAGGCTTCATGTAGCTGGTGCTGGAAATGAACAAAGGCAGGGCAGAGTGACCTTGTTACTAGTGTGTGTGCTGTCAGAATACTGCTGGCTCCCCAGAGAGAGAGATGGGAAAAGAAAGATGGAGGAGGGGTTAGTGTGCGATGGAAGGAGGCAGTAGACATAGAGGGAGAATCTCAATTGCATACTCATGTCCTCTCTTCTCACCTCATTCTCAAACCCCATTGGAGGAGAATGTCAGAGGGTAGGGACCTCTGGCTTTCTCGTCCAATGGGTTTTGAGAAGGAGGCGAGGAAAGCGGACACGAGGAGTATGCAATTGATATTCTCCCATGGAGTGTGCGTGATGGAAGGAGGCGGTAGGGGGAAGTGAGAGAGCAAGAAGCTAGGGGTTAAAGCCCTGTGTCAAATATAGCGCAAGACAAGGTGCTGAAATAGCAGTCATTTTCAGCACAATGGCTCCACCCAACTGTAGTGAGATCGAATCATATTTGTGTCACCCCCTGCCAATTATCTAATGGAAGTCACATGGAAGAAATCCAGCACATTTCAATCATGCCACAGTCTTGTTTTTATTATAGTGTGTATGACTATATGAACTAAAAAGTGACCTGTTTAGTTTCTCTCTTTACATAGCATTATATACAATGAGTGTATAAACATTAGGAACACCTGCTCTTTCTATGACAGACTGGCCAGGTGAAAGCTCTGATCCCTTTATTGATGTCACTTGTTTAATCCACTTCAGTCAGTGTAGATGAAGGGGAGGAGACAGGCTCAATGATTTTTAAGCCTTGAGACAGTTGAGACAAGGATTGTATATGTGTCATTCAGAGAGTGAATGGGAAAGACAAAATATTTAAGTGCCTTTGAACGGAATATGGTAGTAGGTGCCAGGCGCACCGTTTTGTGTCAAGAACTGCAATACTGCTGGGTTTTTCACACTAAAAAGTTTCCCGTTTTGTATCAAGAATGGTTCACCACCCAAAAGATATCCAGCCAACTTGACACAACTGTGGGAAGCATTGCAGTCTACATGGGCCAGCATCCTTGTGGAACGCTTTCGACACCTTGTAGAGTCCATGCCCCGATGAATTGAGGCTGTTCTGAGGGCAAAACGGGGTGCAACTCAATATTAGGAAGGTGTTTGTAATTTTTGTACATTCAGTGTATATTTAAACTTGTTTTCTAGTCTTAACTGGCTGATACTTACCCCCCTTGCGTAGTTGACGGAAAGTATAACATTAGCTATGCAAGGTTTGAAATTTTACTGTCACCTGTAAACATTTACTCACTTCATATTTTCTTCTCTCCATCCTCCCTGCAGTCTAACCTAGGGGAGCAGCCCTCTCTCACCACCTTGGTAGGGCGTGTCATCACCCTGGCTGACGTCAACAAGGACGGCAAGGTGTCCCTGGCCGAGGCCAAGTCTGTGTGGGCTCTCCTCCAGATTAACGAGTTCTTGCTGATGGTGGCTCTGCAGGAGAAGGAGCATACCCCTAAACTGTTGGGCTTCTGCGGGGACCTGTACGTTACTGAGCGCGTGAGCCACAGGTGAGGACCACTTTGGAATCAGAATGCTTTATTACAATGCAACAAATATTGTTCCGGTTTTCTATTGGCTTTGTGACCAACAAGTCAGTCCAATTTTATGTTTTAATTTATGCTTTCAAGTGATATCCTCTGGGATCAAGTGCATGTCTTGTTTATGTAGACCCATTTCCCGGCCGCATCATCAAAAAATTGCACTCGCCGTTTCGAATCAGAAAGGGTTTAGTTTACATTCATGGGAGTGGATACAGAATCCTCTGACCTCAAATGCAGCTCGCGCAAGTTAACAAACACGTAATCAGACGGTTATCTGATGGTTATTGTCTACATACATCACCGATGTCATCGGAGGATGGATTACTGAGCAAATTAGCAAGGTGCAATATCACAAATAGAGCTAGATAAAGCCTGAAGAATAATATACCCGTTGAACATAGCCATCAGACCTGCGTGTTTTCATGGTCATCACTAACTCACTGCTAAGTTTATCAAGGTCCCGACATCAGTTAGCTACCCTGCTAGAGCTTTGGTGTAAGGATGTGCATGCATCCCTCCAACTTGACATTTGCTTGTAAACGAAAAACAAATGATAGCCCCACTAAGTGCAAACCAGATGGGATGCCGCATCGCTGCAGAATGCTGTGGTAGCCATGCTGGTTAAGTGTGCTTTGAATTCTAAATAAGTGTCACCAGTAAAGCACCCCCACAACATCACACCTTCTCCCCAATGCTTCACGGTGGGAACCACACAAATAAAATCAGATGTTATTGGTCACATACACATGGTTAGCAGATGTTATTGGTCACATACACATGGTTAGCAGATGTTATTGGTCACATACACATGGTTAGCAGATGTTATTGGTCACATACACATGGTTAGCAGATGTTATTGGTCACATACACATGGTTAGCAGATGTTATTGGTCACATACACATGGTTAGCAGATGTTATTGCGAGTGTAGCAGAGATCATCCGTTCACCAACTCTGCGTCTCACAGAGACACGGCGGTTGGAACCAAAAATCTCAAATTTGGACTCATCAGACCAAAGGACAGATTTCCACCTGTCTAATGTCCATTGCTTGTGTTTCTTGGCCCAAGCAAGTCTCTTCTTATTATTGGTGTCCTTTAGTAGTGGTTTCTTTGCAGAAATTCGACCGTGAAGGCCTGATTTCACGCAGTCTCCCCTGAAGAGTTGATGTTGATGTGTCTTTTACTTGAACTCTATGAAGCATTTGGGCTGCAATCTGAGGTGCAGTTAATTGCTGATTTCTGAGGCTGGTAACTCTAATTAACTTATCCTCAGCAGCAGATGTAACACTGGGTCTTCCTTTCCTGTAGCGGTCCTCATGAGAGCCACTTTCATCATAGCGCTTGATGGTTTTTGCAACTGCACTTGAGGAAACCTTCAAAGTTCTTGAAATCTTCCGGATTGACTGACCTTCATGTCTTTAAAGTAATGATGGAATGTTGTTATTTGAGCTGTTCTTGCCATAATATGGACTTGGTATTTTACCAAATGGGGCTATCTTCTGTATACCACCCGGTAGGTAGCCTAGTAGTTTGAGCGTTGGGCCAGCAACCGAAAGGTTGGTGGATCGAATCCCGAGCTGACAAGGTAAAAATCCGTTGTGCCCCTGAACAAGGCAGTTAACCCCCTGTTCCTAGGCTGTCATTGTAAATATGTTATGTTATTTCAAGTGCATTTCAGGTGACTACCTCATGAAACTGTTTGAGATAATTCGAAAAGTGTGCAAGGCCGTCAGTCCAAGGGTGGCTACTTTGAAGTTTCTCAAATATAAAATATATTTTGATTTAACACTTTTTTGGGGGGGTTACTACATGATTCCATATGTGTTATTTCATAGTTTTGATGTCTTCAGTATTCTACAATGATGAAAATGGTAAAAATAAAGAAAAACCCTTGAATGAGTAGGTGTGTCCAAACTTTTGACTGGTAGTGTGTCTGTGTGTGTGTGTGTGTCAATTATTTATTTTTTTACCCAAAATAACATTCAATTCACAGCTCCCTCTACAGGCTGGAGGTCCCCAGCTACCTGCAAGCGTTAGTCCCGGAGGCCCTAAGCTCCAGCATGAACCAGTGGCTGGCCCCGGCGTGGCCCCGGAGGGCCCGCATCACCATCGGCCTGCTGGAGTTCATAGAAGAGGTAAAGATAAGATACTGACCGTGTCTGAATGCCCATATACCGTATTACATACCATGTACTCAACGTTGCATACTATTTAGCACGTACCATTTAGTAAAAGGTATGCCACGGCTGAATAAAGAGCATGATCATTACACAGGTGCACCTTGTGCTAGGGACAATTAAAAGGCCACTCTAAAATGTGAAGTTGTGTCACAACACAATGCCATAAATGTCTCAAGTTTTGAAGGAGTGTGCACTTGGCATGCTGACTGCAGGAATGTCCACCAGAGCTGTTGCTAGAGAATTGATTGTTCATTTCTCTACCATAATCCGCCTCCGTCGTTTTAGAAAATTTGGCAGTACGTCCAACCAGTCTCACAACCGCAGACAACGTGTATGGTGTCATGTGGGCGAGCGATTTGCTGATGTGAACATTATGAACAGAGTGACCCTTGGTAACGGTGGGGTTACAGTATGGGCAGGCATAAGTTACGGACATCTAACACAATTGCATTTTATCAATGGCAATTTGAATGCACAGAGATAAAGTGACGAGCCCTATTGTCGTGCCATTCATCCCCTGCCATCATGTTTCAGCCTGATAAAATCATGGCCCCATGTCGCATAGAAAATGGCAGTTCTTCCATGGCCTGCATACTCACCAGACATGTCACTCATTGAGCACGTTTGGGATGCTCTGGATCGACGTGTACGACAGCGTGTTCCAGTTCCTGACAATATCCAGCAACTTCGCACAGCCATTGGAGTGGAGTGGGACAACATTCCACAGGCCTCAAACAACAGCCTGATGAACTCAATGCTAAGGAGATGTCGCGCTGCATGAGGCAAATGGCGGTCACACCAGATACTGACTGGTTTTCTGATCCGCGCCCCTACTTTTTTTTGTTTTTAAGATATCTGTGATCAATGGCCCGTTGTGTCAAGTCACTCTGGTTCACACAGACCGTGTGCAATGCCATAAGAATCATATTAAGCTTTAGCCCCCATCCAAACTCTGACCATTTTACTCGCCCTAGCAGAGCTGGTTAGGCTATTTTCATGTCATCCAAAGCGTTGGTGACTAACTGTGCTCCTGGCAACAATTGAATTACGCTTTTTTTTGCCAACATTTACTGACACCAGCGATAGTCTTCGTAAATTCATCATTTTTTTCTGCGCTCTGGCACACTGACGAGAGTGCTCTGAAATAGTTGTTGCAGTGACATTCTATTGAAATGGATACTTGCATGGAGTCTTTTGTTTTAATACGCGATACATTTCATAAAAAGCCTCTTTAAGACATGATTACCTACACATACTGACCAGCTCAAAAAGAAGTGTGCTATAATGGCAGACCAATCCAAACTCCTCTCTCAGCATGTCCAGCCCACTCATTATCTCAGCCAATCATGGTTAGCGGGAAGGTTGCTCACTTTTTCTGTGGCTTAATTTGACAATTGTATTTACAGATGGCATACAAGTGACCCTCTACTTTCCTGAAACGGGTCACATATCTGTAATCCCAGTCATGTGAAATCCATAGATTAGGGCCTAATGAATTTATTTAAATTGACATTTCCTTATATGACTAAGTAAGTAAAGTCTTTGAAATTGTTGCATGCTGCGTTTTTATATTTTTGTTCAGTATAAGTAGCCTACAAAGCAAAAACAATCCATATGTTCAAATCAAAAGGCCTGATTAACATGACATCAATAAGGAAGCCACATCCTGAGTGCCCAGTGCCAACACATTCAGAAATCAAAAGATGGTTTAGTGTTTAGTTTAAAAGCTATGACAAAGGCCAAGAAACACTTAAATGAGAGGACAGAATCCACTATGGATGAAACATTTTTAAAGACTTTTCAAAGATGTTGCCTAGGATGCAATACTCATGATAATTTTTTAAAGCAGAACAAAAACGACTTCACTTACATTTGAACACCACCGTAGAAGCTTCCCAATTAAGTAGCCTAGTTTTGTTGTTTGGCTACTTGAAGAGAATCAGCGCCAATAATTCACAGTCCACCTCTTCCAATGCATCATAAACTCAGCAAAAAAGAGCCGTTCTCTCACTGTCAACTGCGTTTATTTTCAGCAAACTTAACGTGTAAATATTTGTAGGAACATAAGATTGAACAACTGAGACAAACTGAACAAGTTCCACAGACATGTGACTAACAGAAATTGAATAATGTGTCCCTGAACAAGGGGGGGGTAACAGTCAATGCAACTGGTGGCTACACCAGATACTAAGTACTGCAGTGCTCCTCCTCATGGACTGCACCAGATTTGCCAGTTCTTGCTGTGAGATGTTACCCCACTCTTCCACCAAGGCACCTGCAAGTTCTCGGACATTTCTGGGAGGAATGGCCCTAGCCCTCACCCTCCGATCCAACAGGTCCCAGACATGCTCAATGGGATTGAGATCTGGGCTCATCGCTGGCCATGGCAGAACACTGACATTCCGGTCTTGCAGGGAATCACGCACAGAACGAGCAGTATGGCTGGTGGCATTGTCATGCCGGAGGGTCATGTCAGGATGAGCCTGCAGGAAGGGTACCACATGAGGGAGGAGGATGTCTTCCCTGTAACGCACAGCGTTGAGATTGCATGCAATGACAACAAGCTCAGTACGATGATGCTGTGACACACCACCCCAGACAGTCAGTAGAAAGGCCTCTTTAGTGTCCTAAGTTGTCATAACTGTGACCTTATTTGCCTACCTTCCGTAAGCTGTTAATGTCTTAACGACTTTTCCACAGGTGCATGTTCATTGTTTATGGTTCATCAAACAAGCAAGGGAAGTGTTTAAACCCTTTCCAATGAAGATCTGTGAAGTTATTTGGATTTTTACAAATTATCTTTGAAAGACAGGGTCCTGAATGAGACGTTTCTTGTTTTGCTGAGTTTATTTTACCAGATGAAGAGCCGAAATGAGTATACATCCGGGCATTTAAACCATACTCCATTTTCAAAAATTCACATACTATGAAGCTTTCTATTTTCGCATACTGGTATTGCGCAATTGCGTTGTTTCCCGTTATTCGATGATTTCAGTAGCGCATCCCCATATCTTATTGATCAACTGTTGTCATAGCCGAAATCAGTATGACATCTGGCATTTTAAAGTATACTCGATTTTCACATACTCAAACGGTCTACTATTTAGAATAGGTATTCGGATGCGACCACTCTATTATCCCCATGACATTTTGTTTTGCAGCTGTGTGCATGCATAAAACATAGACAAAGGACAGACAATTACAGGGACCAAATACAATCATTGGGATTAGAAAAAGGTCAGTTAATGTGTGATTCATAGTTAACTAATTATATACCACATTATCAACAGGTGTTCCACGGGGCATATGGCAGCTTCCTGATGTGTGATGCCAGCCCGCGCCATGTGGGCTACAACTTCAAGTACGACTGCAAGATGGCCGACCTGCGCAGTGTGGCGTCTGAGACGGCAGTCCGGGAGTTCCTGCGGGGGCGTCACTGCGAGACCAACGCTGACTGCACCTTCGGGAGTGACTGCACGGCCACCTGCGATCGGTTGGTGAAGCAGTGTAACACGGAAGTGGTCCAGCCCAACCTGGCCAAGGTGTGTGTGCTGCTACAAGACTACCTGCTGTTCGGGGCGCCCCAGGACCTCCGTACAGACCTGGAGAAGCAGCTCAGCACCTGTGTGACGCTCAGCAGCCTGGCCAGCCAGATGGAGGTGCACCACTCACTGGTCCTCAACAACCTCAAGACCCTGCTGTGGAAGACTATCTCCAACACACAGTACTCCTGAGGACCACAGAGATACTAGGATCCTGGCTCAGACCTGGGTCATATTCATTAGAGAACTTGACTCGGGTAGACCTAACATTAATTAGTGGATGTCCATCTATTTCATGTTACAAATTTCAATTTGAGTCCAATGTTAGCTAGGTGGCAGTTATGCTAAGTAGTTGGACATTAGCATTATACGCACAGCCAGCCACTTTGTTTTTGCCTGGCGTGTCCTGGATTTGTTTACTGTTACATCTAGTCAGGAACGCTGTGCTCCTGAGTGGCGCAGCATCTGTGCTGGAGGGGAGGGTCACTAGGCAACCTGGTTGGAGTCCCATAGGACAGTGCACAATTGGCCCGTGTCGGCTGTCATTGTACATAAGTCAAATTCTTAATGTTGATAGTGTGCTCTGATGAATACAACCCTGAAGTTCCCCCAATAGAACTTCAACCAGGGCAAAACTACAGGACCTGACGATAAGGGAAGCATGTCCATACTCTAGAGGTACTTGTACTTTTCTTAGAGCCATGCTGAAAACTTAAATTGGAAGGTTGATGTATGCTCTGGGCCTTGCGATGGTAATTTTAAACTACTCTACTTTTAAGAGAAGTCGTACTGAATAAACTAGTGCCATGAAGAGATCTGATGTAACTGTATGGTGAGTTTTTTTTTAATGCATTTCCTGTCCGTAATGATCCACTCAGACAGCTAGGGGCATAAAAGATTTCTCATGGGAAGATCCCATAACCAATCTGGAACAAGTAGACCACCCCAAACAATGGCCAATATACAGCCACTTATGGGGAACTTTGAAAGCCATCCTGTTTAGATTGGCCAATTTAAAAGTTTATTTGTAATGACAATTACACCAATCCATTTAGCCTCTAATGAAACATGTTCAATTTACTTTAAATAATGCAATAAGTCCCATGTAAAAAAAAAGCTAACGTTTAAGTTCCTTGCTCAGAACATGAAAGCTGGTGGTTCTTTTAACATGAGTCTTCAATATTCCCAGGTAAGAAGTTTTAGGTTGAGGTTATAGGACTCTTATACCATTGATTATTGGATGTTCTTATAGGCACTTTGTCAGTGTAACAGCATAGCTTCCTGGGCTCAAACCAGGAACACAGCCACCCTCAACGCAGCGCTAGGGTTTCAAAGCGAGTGAATCACTTAGCTCGAACTGTTGCAAATACCCTGAATGCAAGTGACAATTTCCCTAGTTTAATATTGTCTGCTAACATGAACTACTTTTAACTAGATATGCAGGTTTAATAGTGTGATGTTTATAGGTAGGTATGATTGTGCTTATTTTCACAAATGCGCTTTTATTAAATCATCCCGTTTGGCGAAGTTCGCTATCTTTGTTAAGAAGAAAGTCTTCAGTTCGCAACTGCTGCATACCTTGACTCCGTTACACACAGGTGACAATTTCCCTAGTTAAGACATTCATGTTTGCAGGCAATAGTAACCAAATATTGATGTTAAATACTTGTATCGATTTAAGGTTAGGTACAAGTGCTTTTCACAAATACTTTTAAAAGCACCCATTTGGCAAAGTAGGCTAAATTTCAATAATTTAAAAGGCAACAGGACACGCTGGAAATAACCATGTAGTTAACTAGTGAATGTTAAGATTTATAAAACAGACGCGTTTAATGCTAGCTCTTTGCTGCAATCGCATCGGCCATGATCGGTGTCCAAAAATGCCGATTGGTATGAAAACTTAGTCTACCATTCCGATTAATATGCCGACCTTTAATCCTGTTACCATTGTGTAGTTTGTCCATCCATTCCAGCAGACCTGTGACTTCACACATCAACATTCAGTTCTGTAGTTGTCATAGTAAAGGGCATCTGAAGAAATGCTAAAAAAAAAAAAATCAAACAGCCACAGATCAGCTTGAGTTTATTTGAATTATCTTGAAGGCAATACATTTATTCAAATCAAACAGGGCAGGTACATCGTTTAATTATTTGTTGAGCCAATTTTACCTAAGTCACCCCGAGTGAAGGGTTTCCGTGTGATAACCAGAAACTTAAACTGAGCTCGCTGTGATTAACAGCATCTAATGGCTATAATAGTGGCAGCTGCATACACAAAATCAGATGGCACCCTAGTCTTGGACCAGCAACTGAACAATCTGCTTTCTTTTAAGGTACTGCCACCTTTCATCTTCAGTCGTTCTTCAGCACCTGTCCCATCTAGCAACAAATAGGAAATTGGTGAGAATAAATAAAAAAAACCTGGCAACCCTTTAAAATGGGTCCCAATATCGGCGCCATAGTCACTCCAAGTACCCACTGTCCTGGGTCCTTGGCGTAGACGTAGCCCGGTTACTCTCCGCCCCTCATGACACAGGATCAACACATAGTCGGACTGCAACACCTCAAGGGGCAGATTTCAATGAGCCCAATATACATTTAGCCAGTGTGTAACCAAATGAGGCAGACTTACAATGACCTGTGGCTCCATGTCAACCCCACACTGCCAGACTCTGAAAATAAAGATGTAACAGGTAAGTTTGAAGAGCAACATATCAAGGCAACAGCATACACATTAAGTAGTGGGTCCAAATACATTGATGCTAGTTCTTGAGTATTGCACCAAACGTGCGTGATTAATAGGTTAGGACACTCTGCCCTCCTGGCGAGGGTCTGGGTACCTGAGACTGTGCCATACCTGCTTCCCACTAAAGCGGGCAGTCAAGTCATTGTGGGTCAGTTTGTCATGCAATTGGAGCCACAAGTACATCAAGAGGTCGGAAACACCATTAATACATGTACTGAAAAACAAACCTATTAAACATTGGTGCCTACATGGATTCTCCATTGAAAGAGCTTTAGTCCATTAGTAGGTTTAATCTATACCGAACCAATTTCACTTTCAGAGTTAAGTCAAGGAAATCAGGCTATGGTACTAAATCCAGTAGGCCCTAATCTATAGATTTCACATGACAGGGAATAGATTTGTCACAGATAAAGGCTTGTGCAACAACCATTTACCTCAGGCATCACAACATCTCCTTCGCATAGAGTGTGGCCTGTTCGAAGTTGATGATATTGCAGGAACACGCAATCATACAAAGCATCATAAACATGCTGTGTATGTAAGCCATGGAAGAAACGGGACATTTCATCTCACAGGAATTGTGTACAGATCATTACAACATCGGGCCATGGATTAGCGCTGAAACACGAGGTGAGACAGATGGCGGCACAACGGGCCTCAGGATCTCATCACGGAACCTCGAACACAATTACATGTTATCGACAGCAATTTGTATGTAGTTGCCCATATCGTAACACCACTGCCAGCATAGGGCACTCTTTGCAACTTTGACATCAGCAAACTGCGCACCCACACAACCTGCCATCTAACCGGTACAGTTGAAACTGGGATACACCTGTGAAGGGCACACTCCAACTCCTCGCACACCAACTCCCCCAGCAAAGGTAAGCATAGTCAGGTCAAGACATCCAAGTGTTCTGAGACTGTTTGACAGTCCATGCAGAACTGAATGTTGAGCAAATCCAGTTTCAGCTGTCTGGGTAGCGGTCTCAGATCCTATAGGTGAAAATATGGAAGTCCTGACAAATTCTAAAATGTTGGGAGGCTGCTTATGGTAGAGAAATTAATATCCAAATCTGGCAACAGCTCTGGTTGACATTCCTGCAGTCGGCATGCTAATTGCGCTCCTTCAACATGAGAGATCTGTGACATTGTGTTGACAAAACGGCATATTTTATTACCTGTGTAATGATCATGCTGTTTAATAAAGAAGCTTATGTCACATATCAGGTGGATGGATCATCTTGTCAAAGGAAAATGCTCACTAACAGGTATAAACAAGTTTGTGCAAAACATTTGAGAAATAAGGTTCTTGTGCGCATGGAAGATTTCTGCAAGCTTTTATTTCAGCTCATGAAACCAAGCCGTTCATTTGCTCATTGTAGCATTAACAGGGCTTGTGTGAATTTGTAACTGTGTCTCTGCAGGTCTCAGACAATGTGGTATAGAGGTTATCCATCACAAGTTCAGCGTGGTGCATGGTTTCTCATCACAGACCTATTAAAAACATTTTATTTTAAGACTTAAAAAGTTAAAATGCTATGGATGTTGCTTACCGTTCTGTGCACAGCATTCTTTCAGGGAGGAAAGGCGGCAATCATTCTGCTACTTCCAGGTTACATCTGCTAGGACACCAATATACCAATTTCTCATTGGCAGCTTCACATCTGAAGGACAACCAGAGAAAACTGAACGTTACATGTATGATATGAACCCCGGTCATTTACCCGCATTACATTTCATATACTGCTGCCAATGTTGGCACTATGATCACTCCAAGTACCCACTGTTCTGGGTCCTTGGCGTAGACATAGCCCTGTCACTCTCCGCCCCTCATGACACAGGCTCAACACGTACAGTCGGACTGCAACACCTCAAGGGGCAGATTGCTAAGAGAACAATACATTTAGCCAGTGCGTAACCAAACTATGCAAGGACTTACCGTGGCTTGTGGCGCCTCATGACCCACTATAACCAGTAGGTCAGCACTGCTGCACCCCCAGACCATCCTTTATCTGAAAATAACAAGATGGTAACGGTTACAAAACAAAACCAACAAATTGTCAAAGTGTAGATCTATTAAGTTAGTCCAAGTAGATCGCTGCTAGTGCAACAGCCCTCAAAGTCTGGACCTCAAAGCCAGTTCCACTGAGTTTTACTCTAAACCGGGGACTGATTTAAAACTGGGACCCAAGGTGGGTGCAATTATCAGGTAGGACAGAACCCCAGCAGGCTCCAGACCTCGAAGGGTAGCATTTTGGATTTTGCACCAACACAACTGATTAAAGTGATCAAAGCTTGATTAGTTAATTTAAATCAGCTGTGCAGTGCTTCGACAAAAGCAAAACGTGCAGTCCTCTGGGTCAAGAGGACATTTTGGGAAACCCTGTCGTAGGGCAAGGGTTGAATGCCCCTGTTCTAAAGCAGTCATATCAAGCGCAAATGTGCTCGATTAATAGATCATAGACATACCCTTTCCTCCCGGTGAGGGGGATGGATACCTGGGCCAATTAGGCCCGGTTCCATGCCCACTGAACAGGACAGCCGTGCCATTATTGGTTAGTTTCAGTCTGCCCGCTCATTTTCACAGTGGCATTGCAAAGGGCAAGAAACACCAAGAAGTACCATTAGTAACTGGTATTCTGAAAAGCAAGCCAATTAAACTGTTAGGGGTTGGAATATGGATTCTCCAATGAAATTGCTTTAGCCCAGAAGTAGGCTTAATCCATGTCGGGGAAACCAGAACCAAGAATTCACAACCCAGCCTTATGAACCAGCATTTATTTGTAACCATGTCTCTGCAGGTCTCAGATTATGTGGTAGAGGTTATCCATCACAAGTTCAGCGTGGTGCATGATTTCTCATCACAGACCTATTACACATTTATTTTAAGACCTAAAGTTTAAATGCCATGGATGCTGCTTACCGCTGTTATGTGCACACTGCACAGCATTCTTTCAGGGAGGAAAGGCGGCAATCATTCTGCTACTTCCAGGTCACAGCCGCTAGGACACCAACCAGCGGTATACCAATTTCGCATTGGCAGCTTCACATCCTAAGGACAACCAGAGAAAACGGAACGTTAAATGTATGATATGAACCCGTCATTTGCCAGCATTACATTTCATACACGGTTGCCGCTATGATCACTCCAAGTACCCACTGTTCTGGGTCCTTGGCGTAGACATAGCCCTGTCGCTCTCCGCCCCTCATGACACAGGCTCAACACGTACAGTCGGACTGCAACACCTCAAGGGGCAGATTGCTAGAACAATACATTTAGCCAGTGCATAACCAATTGAGGCAAGGACTTACCGTGGCTTGTGGTGTCACGTCATGACCCACTAACCAGTAAGTCAGCAAGCAGTGCTGCACCCCCAGACCACCCTTTATCTGAAATTAACAGGATGGTAAAAGTTAAGGAAACAGAGCAAAGTAAAAAATTATTTAAAAAAGCCGACAAATAGTCAAAGTGTAGATATAATAAGTAGTTAGTCCAAGTAGGTAGTTAGTCTGGACCTCAAAGCCAGTTCCACTGAGTTGGTTTCCTCTAAATCACTGGGACCCCAGGCGGGTGCAATTATCAGGTAGAGCAGAACACCAGCAGGCTCGAGAGCTTGAAGGGTATCATTTTGGTTTTTGCACCAACAACTGATTGAAATTATTAAAGCTTGATGATTAGTTGATTTAAAATCAGCTGTGTAGTGCTTAGACAAAACCCAAAATGTGCACCCCTTGGGGTCAACCGGACATTTTGGGGAAACCCTGTCCTATAGCAAGTGTTCAATACACCTGTTCTAAAGCATCAGTCACACCAAGATCAAAAGTGCTCGATTAATAGGTCATATCCCCCTCACCGAGAGGACAGGATATGATACCTGGGCATATCAGGCTGGTTCTATATGCCCACTGAATAGGGCAGCCGTGCCATCATTGGTTCGTTTGTCTGCCCGCTCATTGTAAGTGGCATTGTAGACCGTTACATCACAAAGGGAAAGAACCACCAAGAAGGACCATTGGTAAAACTGGTCTTCTGAGAAACAAGCCCATTAAACTGTTAGTATAGGGCCTATATGGATTTGCCATAAAAATAGCTTTAGCCCAGAAGTAGGCTTAATCCATGTCGGGGAAACCAGAACCAAGAATTCACAACCCAGCCTTATGAACCAGCCTTTATTTGTAACCATGTCTGTGCAGGTCTCAGATAATGTGGTAGAGGTTATCCATCACAAGTTCAGCGTGGTGCATGATTTCTCATCACAGACCAATTACACATTAGTTTTTAAAGACTGGACAGAGTTCCAAATGCCACCTGGTGTAGCTTACCACTATATTCTTTCAGGGAGAAAAGGCGTTCATGTGCCATCTGCTTGGACAGTGACACCAATAGGTCATGGTGGCATCTAATGTTCCTCATTTTACTCTTCACCTCGGAGACTATAAAAGAGAAAACAGGACATTAATGATTCTTAACACTTAAAAGAGCAACTCTGCCACAAATAAATTCACGATCTCCAGCACTAAAACAGTCGACATATGTGAAAACGGCAGCTAGGTTTTAGCAGATGACAAAGATAAAAAAAAAAAGGTCATCATGGGGAGGAAGAAAATACACTCCCTCTGGTTAAAATCTACTCACATATATAATAAACAGCTTCTTACTTCTAAGCCTACCGTGATGTTAGAAGCATTTAGGACCTTTATCTTTTAACCACAGAAACGTAACGTTTTCGCATATGTAGACACTGGTTTGGTGCTGGAGATAATGAATGAGGTTGAAAAGTGGAGGAGTTGCCCTTTAGTAGTTTACATGTACACCTACATAAAATGTAGAGCCACAAAATATGTGCGCGCCCACGTGGCCGCCGCAATCGAATAGACGGAAACGCCACAAACCGAGCCTGCAACGCCTCTAATTAACAAGAGGACATTTTAAAGAAAAATGCATAAAAAGCATGCATATCCCGCTAGAAATTAAACGTATAGGACGTGAGTGATTGGCAGTCAGTGAGCTACTTTTGTTAGTCTGACATTGGCTGTTGGCAATTGCGGCTAAGTAAGTTACATGCGTTAATTGAATCAGCAACATGTTACTTCGAATATTTCTCAGGACGTTCCTGAAACATCGTTGCCAACCGGATCAGAAACGGTCTGTAGAGTAGTACGGAACCACGTGCGAATGGTTACAACTCAATTTTAGAGTGGAAATAAAAATACACACACGCGCTGCTGCACTAGACAACAAGTACTCAAATACTCATGTATTACAGTAGGTTGGCCTGAAACTAAAACACTAAACCAAAATGTGCTACTCACCATGCTCAGACTTCTGAGTGAGAACAAGAGAACGAAAAACGGGGTGGTGTCTATTTATAAGGATCACCTACGGAATCTTTGAAGGACAATTTAAGGCAAGCAAAATATGCATTCGAGTGGTTTCATTCAATCGCATACAGGTCGACTAGCTAGGTTTCCGTCCAATTGGCGGCAGATTTAAGTGAATACTGCAGAATAAGCAAAAAGTAAATATGCGCCTTTCCACACCAGTGGGGTTTCAACCAAATGTACTTTTTGTGGATCAAAATCAGTGAGCTAAAAAAAAGCTTATAGTTCAATATGTTTCCATCGCATTTTCAACTCTACCGATAGTTTTTTCACTAAAACTGTTGCATTAATTAAATAGCAAATATGCCTACTCTGGCCTTGTCATGTGCACTCTAGCCCAACGTTTCCCATAGTCGGTCCTGGGCCCCCAGGTGAATGTTTGGTGTTTTTCCCTAGCACTACACAGCTGATTCAATTTACCAACGCATCAATCTTTGATTGTTTGAATCCGCTTTGCAGTGCTTGGGCAAAAAACAAAACGTGCACACAGGGGAGGGGAGCCCCAGGACCGACTTTGGGAAACCCTGCTCTAACCAACAGGTCACAGTGCTGATAGGCTGTTGACGCTGTGGCCCCAATGTATTTATTTTTTTAGGAACTGTCTGGGTCTCAACCTACTGTCGAGAGTCAGCATAATAGAATACACAAGGTGCAATTTCGAAATTTGGTTGCGCATCAGCAGCCGCTAAATGTATTTAGATTGGTAAATTAGTCTAGAGGCCAGCTATCTAAACTTGTGGTAAGCATGGTCGAATTACCGACCAGGGTGTGGCCCATTGATCGCAAACAGTTTTTAATTATAGAATTGTAGGAAATTACCGGTAAAACTGCAATTCTTTCTATCCTCTCCATGGCGAAATGAGTAGAATTGCAGCAAACTTGCTTTAAAATGGCAACATTTTCTCTACCTCCCATGGCAAAATTGTAGGAATTATTTTATCTTCGCTGGCACGAGGGGGGCTATAAAATGTTTTGCTCACAGAGAGGAGGGGTACGCAGAGCCACTGCAGCCCCCATGGTGAGTTCAGTTTTTTTGTGGCCCCCACCCCCACTAAAGTTTCACATTCCTGATCTACATGAGATTATGGATAAGAGTGAGAATATTTGTGTTTGTCAAACGGCAGTCAAGCATCAATCATCATGTCACCAGAATAAGACCCACAATATTTATTGGAAAGGAGCATCAATATCACAGTGCACCTTCACCATCCGGTGAAGTTCATCATTATTTACAATATTTAATCTGTAGCCTAATAAAACTTCAAGGTCTTGCGAGTCGTAGTGGGAGAAACACACACCATATTATCACCACTCCAAATTTACTACGATAGGAGGGTTATTATTTCAATATTTGCGCATAAAGGGGTTTCCACTGCCATTTCACACATAATTAACTTTACAGACGCAAAAAGATCCCACCATGTTCAACAAACAAATGATCTGTCCTCATAAAATTCTACTTAAATTTCCTGTTTCCAAAACAGCTGTCCTGATTTTTAAATACGACAGGACTTAACTCACATAAAAACTGTGGATGGAAACATGGTTTAAGTTGATCAAAAATAGAAGCTACGATGAAGACATCTGATATGTTGATTGCTATACAGTGGGTGCAATAACCCTTCCACTGGAGTCACCATGATCACTCTGCTTGGTGTAAGTTTCATGTTTTCATATGTAATAATAAACATGCCATAGCTATACATTTTATTGGCACAAGAATTAGATGAATTTAGTCATTGCCGAAGTAATAGTTTTTTTTTGCACTAGTTGGACATGACTTGTACACTAAGATTTTAGCCCAGTATTAAAATCCACTAAGTGTGCGTGTAGAAAAATGCATACAAAAGAGACCAAACAAATTTAGTGAAAATAAAGTTTGCTTGATATATAGAATGAGTGTAGTGCAATCATGTCATTTGATACAGAAATGCTATTTTTTCATTGAATTTGACCAGACAATGAAAAACAAGCTGAGATTTAGCAATAATATGGAAACATGCTGATCAAACCTGGATCAGTGATGATGGAACAAACATTGGAATTACACATTTTGTACACCAGTTTCTCCAGATACATCTAGAAAAAGAGCAACAATTCTGTACAAATTCACCAAATCTGTTGCTGAAACATGATGCTTCAGAGTATTTTAGCAGTAATGTCCATGTCCTTGTCTATGTTCAAATACTGAAAATGAATCCTCTATCTTCTCTGTCATAAATCCATAATCTGATATCCATATGTTGGGGCAAACTAAGAAGTGGAACACTTGCCTCCAGATACTACTCTCTTAGCCAAAAGGTAAAGATTTCACCTATCCTGTTACTTTAGATCAGGGAGTAAAGAAGAATGCATTTTCAAAGAACTCAAACAGGGGCCCTTCATTCCCACTTGTTGCCGCTCACTAGGAGCCTGTTGTGAGGCCCACTGCTGATCGACCCTGCAGCAGCTCCATCTGTCTCCTCTTGTCCTTGGCTCGGTTGATGTTCATCTTGAACAGGCGGCAGTACAACTCCATAGCGGCTGGTGTGTCGTCATTCCCAGGCACCGGGTAAGTCACCAGGCTGGGGTTGCAGTTAGAGTCCACCAGCCCCACTGTGGGTATATTCATCTTGGCCGCGTCGCGGACCTCCACGTGCTGCTGGAAGACGTTGTTGAGCGTTGAGAAGAATACGATGAGGTCAGGCAGCCGAACCCCCGGGCCATACTGGATGGGTGCATTGGTGAGCAGGCCGCCCTGCCAGTAGCATGTGTGGGCATATTCTCCGCAGTCTTGCGCCGTGCTCTCCACCAGGTGACCAAACTGGCGGCGGCGTGAGACGAAGAGGATGACACCGCCACGGTAGGCGATGTGGGCGGTAAAGTTTAGGGCGCTCTGGAGGTGCTCCACTGTCTGGTCTAGGTCGATGATG
This sequence comes from Oncorhynchus clarkii lewisi, assembly GCF_045791955.1. NCBI lineage: Eukaryota > Metazoa > Chordata > Actinopteri > Salmoniformes > Salmonidae > Oncorhynchus > Oncorhynchus clarkii. Next base: position 12,064,396 of record NC_092175.1, on the reverse strand, counting down.
TCTTGGTCCAGACGACTGCCGAACAGGTAGGGCTCCATCAGTCTACAAGAGAGGGAGGGAGAAAGAGTGGGAGCAAAGGAGAGAGAGAAACCAGAGATTGTTTGTGTGAGAACGTCAGTCTGTTTATACTTACATGTTGTCTCTAATATCTGAAAGCTGACAAACATTTTGTCCAACGGAGATTTTTTATTCTACTTGTCTGATCCAAGATGGTAGATCAGTCATAAGTCTAATGTGAAGCACAATGTCAAGTTGACAAAAAATCATAGTGCAACTGTTAGATGAAATATGGAAATCATATTCAACACACCTGTGTCTGCAGCCTTTCTTGTGGCCGAGGTGAACTCTGGCATCGAATAGATCTTTCAAGGAGAACAGTTCTGACAAGCGGAAGAAATCTGGCATTTCAAGGGGAATGTTCAGGATCTTGTCAGTGACATCTACAAAAAAAAAAAGAGAGAAGAGATTATCTCCTTGTGATGGTGAAGTAGAGAATGTTTGTGAATGAGTGTGAAACTTAATATCTATACCTATAACTACTGTAAGACAGCTAAATGTACATGTCACTGACAACTGCCTACTTGTGCCTACTTGTGCTGTCAGTTTGCAAGTGTTTTGACGGCCGCAGCAGTCGCACAGAGCGGTCCACTACAGGAATATCCGGCTGCAACAAGCCAGGGGTGATGGAGCCCGCACAAACCTAAGGAACACACCGGCATAAAGTTAGCTAGCAGTCATAAAATTACGACAGTAGCTAAACTACAACATATAAGCGATTAGATTGTAACGCTGACCATCCCACTTGATTTGAATGTGTGACGTAGAGGGCTGCATTCCCGATGGACCCGACAGAGATCATTGCGGTGCGCCAGGAGCGGGCAGTCAGATGACTTTGGCATTAAAATATTTATTGTCCCGCAGATTATTTGAAAATGTTTGTCTTGCTGCTTTGCATACCTTATTTTAAGCCTACCTATTGTATTAAAATAACTTTTTTGTTATTGCATTATTCAAACACTCAGAATTCACTGGTTCAACTTCAGTAGCCTACCTCTCCTCTATAGTTGGGTATGTATGTATGTAAATTCAAGTGTGCCTAGTATGTCTGGTCTCATTTCAATAGAGTAGGCTGCCTCCATGGGCGGAGAATCAAGTGGCAGTTAAATATGAAATTAACTACATATGATTAGACGTGTTTACTACAGTGCCTGTAAATAAATATTGATAACAGAAAGTGTAGGGAGCTCAACCAACATCAGTCAAGGTGCAGTAAAAAAAGGCAGACCACGCGCATTGATTAGGCTACAATGGTGAGCAAGTGTTTTCATTTTCAATAAGTATTAATTACACATCTGCCTGCCACTCGTCCTCCTAAAAAGTTAAGCTACAGTGCATCCAGAAAGTATTAGAACCCTTGACTTTTTCCACATTTTGTTACAGCCTTGTTCTAAAATTGATTAAATTGTTTTCTCCCCTCAATCTACACACAATGCCCCATAATGACAAAGCAAACACAGGTTCTTAGCAAGTTGCCCTAAATCTTGTGAGATGCTAATTGTTAGCCGCTAACAGCTAGCAAATAAAATGTACTGAGTAAGAGCAAACTTAGCTAGCTAATACAGCCTGATAATACCAGTGATGGTGTATACCTAAATCTGCATGTTGTTTGTGCAACAGCATCTTCTAAATCAAAGAGTAATATGCAAAGCAAGAATATGTTGGCTACATTAAGTAGCTAAGAGAAAACATGCAATGTAGCCAAAGCTTATATGGTCCCCTAGGAAACACTTAAGACTTTAGTTCCTACCATGTCACAATAACTTCTCCCTGGCATTTTAATTAATTGTCATCTCAAACACTGTATTTAAAGTGTTCACTATTATAACAGTAGAATTAGAATAGTCATTCTATTTCCATGATTCCAACAGTTTTGCTCTAATTCGTAAGTCAAATCACAATTGCAACAGTCGGTTGAAAAGAAGTCCTTGATTATTTGTTCATATCGTGGAGCGCTACGTGGCAGTGTGGAAATTCTCTCAATTGAGTAGAAATACTTTCAAGTACTACTTAAGTCTGGGTTTTTTTTGTATCTGTACTTTACTATTTTTGACAACTTTTACTAAACTACATTCCTAAAGATAAGTGTACTTTTTACTCCAAACATTTTCCCTGACACCTAAAAGTACTTGTTACATTTTGAATGCTCAGCAGGACAGGGAAATGGTCCAATTCACACAATTTGTTTGTGGAATTGAACAGTGTAAAACAATCAGAAAGAAGAAAGACTCACTGAAATCACTTAGATTGTACGTGTTGCCACTCTAGGATCACTCACTACTCAAAGCAAATGTAGAACTGTTATTATTCAAAAACAAAAAATATAATCAAATTTTTTAAAATACCGTGATATATTTGGGCCATATTACCCAGTCCTACTGAGGAGTGGCTTCCATCTGGCCACTCTACCATAAAGGCCTGATTGGTGGAGTGCTGCAGTGATGGTTGTCCTTCAGGAAGGCCCTTCTCCCCGAATGGTCAGTTTAGCGGGGCGGCCAGCTCTAGGAAGCGTCTTGGGGGGGGGGGGGGGGGATGGGGGTTCTAAACTTCTTCCATTTAAGAATGATGGAGGCCACTGTGTTCTAGGGGACCTTCAATGCTGCAGAAATATTTTGGTACCCTTCCGCAGATCTGTGCATCAACACAATCCTGTCTCTGCGCTCTACGGCCAATTCCTTCGACCTCATGGCTTGGTTTTTGCTCTGGCATTCACTGTCAACTGTGGGACCTTATATAGACAGGTGTGTGCATTTCCAAATCATGTCCAATCAATTTAATTTACCACAGGTGACTCCAATCAAGTTGTAGAAACATCAAGGATGATCAATGGAAACAGGATGTACCAGAGCTCAATTTCGAGTCTTATAGGCAAAGGGTCTGAATACCTATGTAAATAATGTATCTGTAATTTTGGGGTAAATTGTGTATAGATTGAGGAGAAAAAAAGAGAATGTAATCAATTGTACAATAAGCCTGTCATGTAACAAAATGTGGAAAAGGGGAAGGAGTCTGAATATTTTCCCAAATTTAAATTATATCCTATTTGGAAAACGTAGCAAGTGTTGCTGTCATCATTCTTGTTGCTTTAAGTTCAGTAGCCATACGTGAGAGTTTAGGTGCGTGTGTGGTCTCAATTAAATAGAGAAAGATATGGCCTATGCATGGGCGGAGAAGCACGGGGCAGTCATCTTTCCAAGGAAATGTACTTCCTAAATACGATTAGGCTATAGTTTGCTCCGTCTGAAAATGTTTTGCTCTTCAAACTACATCTTGCATATTGGCTGATATAAACTCAGCAAAAAAAGAAACGTTCTCTCACTGTAAACTGCGTTTATTTTCAGCAAACTTAACATGTGTAAATATTTGTATGAACATAACAAGATTCAACAACTGAGACATAAACTGAACAAGTTCCACAGACATGGGACTAACAGAAATGGAATGTGTCCCTGAACAAAGGTAACAGTCTGCGGCCACCAGCTGCATTAAGTACTGCAGTGCATCTCCTCCTCATGGACTGCACAATATTTGCAAGTTCTTGCTGTGAGATGTTACCCCACTCTTCCACCAAGGCAACTGCAAGTTCCCAGACATTTCTGTTGGAAATGGCCCTAGCCCTCACCCTCCGATCCAACAGGTCCCAGACGTGCTCAATGGGATTGAGATCTGGGTTCTTCGCTGGCCATGGCAGAACACTGACATTCCGGTCTTGCAGGAAACGTACAGAACGAGCAGTATGGCTGAGCCTGCAGGAAGGGTACCAGATGAGGGAGGAGGATGTCTTCCCTGTAACGCACAGCGTTGAGATTGCCTGCAATGACAACAAGCTCAGTCCGATGATGCTGTGACACGCCGTCCCAGACCATGACGGACCCTCCACCTCCAAATCGATGGAGGGAGAGTACAGGCCTCGGTGTAACGCTCATTCCTTCGACGATAAACGTGAATCTGACCATCACCCTTGGTGAGACAAAACCGTGACTCGTTAGTGAAGAGCACTTTTTGCCAGTCCTGTCTGGTCCAGCGACGGTGGGTTTGTGCCCATAGGCGACGTTGTTGCCGGTGATGTCTGGTGAGGACCTGCCTTTACAACAGGCTTACAAGCCCACAGTCCAGCCTCTCTCAGCCTATTGTGGACAGTCTGAGCACTGATGGAGGGATTGTGCATTCCTGGTGTAACTCGGGCAGTTGTTGTTGCCATCCTGTACCTGTCCCGCAGGTGTGATGTTCGGATGTACTGATCCTGTGCAGGTGTTGTTACACGAGGTCTGCCACTTTGAGGACGATCAATCCTGTCTCCATGTAGCTCTGTCTTAGGCGTCTCACAGTACGGACATTGCAATTTATTGCCCTGGCCACATCTTTAGTCCTCATGCCTCCTTGCAGCATGCCTAAGGCACGTTCATGCAGATGAGCAGGGACCCTGTGAATCTTTCTTTTGGTGTTTTCAGAGTCAGTAGAAAGGCCTCTTTAGTGTCCTAGGTTTTCATAACTGTGACCTTAATTGCCTATCGTCTGTAAGCTCTTAGTGTCTTAACGACAGTTCCACAGGTGCATGCTCATTAATTGTTTATGGTTCATTAAACAAGCATGGGAAACAGTGATTAAACCCTTTACAATGAAGGAGTTATCTGGATTTTTATGAGTTATCTTTGAAAGAAAGGGTCCTGAAAAAGGGATGTTTATTTTTTTTTGAGTTTATGTGCAGACAGAGCTCCCTGCCATCCAGGACCTCTACATCAAGCGGTGTGAAAAGTACGCCTGGAAAACTGTCAAAGACCCCAAGCCATAGACTATTTTCTCTACTGCAGCATGGCAAGAGGTACCGGTGCATCAAGTCTGACACCAAAATGCTACTGAATAGCTTCTATCCCCAAGCAATACAACTGATAAATAGCTATAAGAAAAGAGCTGCACGGACTCTTTATCTTGTATCTTTATTGGCCTTTTATTTCAATATTTGCGCTGTCTCTATGCACACTCACAGGGCCCTTACACACTCACTGTCACTCCAACACTCACTGCATAATTTGCTCACTCACACATAATATGCACGTACATTTATACTGACTCTACACACCCACTCACATACAAGCTGCTGCTACTGTTCTTATATCCATCACTCCAGTATCCCTGCACATGTAAATATGGTATTGGAACTGACTTTTTAAATATTTCCTGTATATTGTATGCTTGCTTACTTACTTGCTTTGTGTATTTCATATTTTCTATTCCTCCTCTTTTTTTCTAGTAATACATTGTTATTGATTATTGGATTGTTGGGTTTTGAGATTGAAATTAAGTCATTTCACCGTACTTGTGCATGTCAAATACTAGTATACTGTAGCCCAGTAATACAGATAGCCTAAAATAATGGGCCACCTGAGAATCTCGGGTAATTTAACCAATTTCTTAAATTATTTTTGCGCATTTGTTACTGCCTATAGGACCTGAGAATCTCGGGTAATTTAACCAATTTCTTAAATTATTTTTGCGCATTTGTTACTGCCTACAGGGTGTAAAATTGTTGGGACTGGGTCAGGTTTTGGACAATCCTTGCGGTAGTGGGTGGGAGTCGGACAGAAAGCCAGAGGGTGCGGGAGGAAGCGAGACAAAGAAATCAGGCCCACGCCTATTTTCTTTAGAAGCATAACCAACGTACATAAATGTATTGTATAATGTAAATAAACTGTACCTTTGGTAAAAACTCCGGCTGCCATGCTTGATTGGGCTCTGTACCCTCCCACTGAAGGTCAAATAAAAATGTGACTGAGTAGTTGTAGTCCATTGGATGTTTCGTGCGCGCTAGATCAAGCGTCAATCATTTCTATTGGACCACAACTCCCACGAACACTCATTAATTTGAATAAACACTTTATTGAAATGTGTTACAAAATCAATGTACAGGTAACTTCCACATTTTTTAAAACTTATTTTACCTTTACTTAACTAGGCAGGTCAGTTAAGAACAAATTATTATTTTCAATGGCCTAGGAACAGTGGATTAACTGCCTGTTCAGGGGCAGAACGACAGATTTGTACCTTGTCAGCTCAGGGATTTGAACTTCCAACGCTCTAACCACTAGGCTACCTTGCCGCCACCACTTCCAAAAATAATGGAAACACCTACATAAAGCATCTTAAATTGCGCGAAGGGCCACCACGAGCCGCCAGAACAGCATCAATGCACATTGGCGTATATTCTACAAGTGTTTTGAACTCCATTTGTGAGATGTGCAGTAGCGGTGCCTGTGTAAAATCACTGGGGAAGTCAAGCTAGTAAAAAAGACATATTACAAGTTAGTTTGTGATAATTGTGTTGTTTGCATTCCTTCTTAAGCCACGTGAGACAACAAAAAGACAACTGTCACACAGTGGCGGAATAAATTGAATGACACATACCTTTGTTTAATCACATAACAGGAGAGCAATCTGTCAGGTGAAGTCCACAAAACAAATATTGCATGTAAAAACAGTTAGACCTACAGCGTGGTCAAACAAGTTAATGTTTTAACCGTTTCCTAAACAACCATACTGAACAAAAACATAAACGCAACATGTAAAGTGTTGATTTCATGAGCTGAAATAAAAGATCCCAGAAATGTACCTTTCACACAAAAAGCTTATTTATCTCAAATTTTGTGCACAAATATGTTTACATCCCTGTTGGTGAGCATTTCCCCTTTGCCAAGATAATCCATCCACCTGACAGGTGTGGGATATCAAGAAGCTGATTAAACAGCATGATCATTACACAGGTGCACCTTGTGCTGGAGACAATAAAAGGCCACTTGAAAATGTGCAGTTTTGCCACACAACACAATAGCACATATGTCTCAAGTTTTGCTATTGGCATGCTGACTGCACAAATGTCTACCAGAGCTGTTGCCAGAAAATGTAATGTTAATTTCTCTACCATAAGCCGCCTCCAACGTGGTTTACAAAAATGTGGTAATACTTTCAACCGGCCTTACATCCGCAGACCACGTGTAACCACGCCAGCCCAGGACCTCCACATCCAACTTCTTCACCTGCGGGATGTCTGAGACCAGCCACTCGGACAGCTGATGAAACTGATTAGTATTTCTGTCAGTAATAAAGCCCTTTTTTGAAGAAAAACTCATTCTGATTGGCTGGGCCTGGCTTCCCCAGTGGGTGGGGGCCTATGCCCTCCCAGGCCCACCCATGGGTGTGCCCCTGCCCAGTCATGTGAAATCCATAGATTAGGGCCTAATTTATTTATTTCAATTGACTGACAACAAAGTCAGTCAATATGAACTGTAAATATATTTTTGAACTGTAAATAATAATATATTTAAATAAATAAAATCATTGAAATTGTTGCATGTTGCATTTAGATTTTTGTTCAGTATAGAACCACCGAGTTACCAGCAAGTCAGCACAAAGACAACAGGAGCACTGCCTCCGCTATTCCAGCATCATTTCATCATCATCAAATCAACTAGGCTATATATAAAATTAGCTTAATAACGTGAAAACAAACTTAAAGATACCAAAAACGATTTAGTCCAATTATTGTTGCTAAATATCATGTGGCTGTCCACGGTAATGAATTGTTTCGTGCTCAAGTAATAAAAAACAAAAACAAGTTGACTTTTATTACATTTTTTATTTCACCTTTATTTAACCAGGTAGGCTAGTTGAGAACAAGTTCTCATTTACAACTGCGACCTGGCCAAGATAAAGCACAGCAGTTCGACACATACAACAACACAGAGTTACACATGGAATAAACAAACATACGAGTATGAAGCGATGGCCAGCCAACGATAGCGTACAGGTCGCAGTGATGGGTGATATATGGGGCTTTGGTGACAAAACATCCAATTTGTTGAGTAGAGTGTTGGAGGCTATTTTATAGATGACATCGCCGAAGTCAAGGATCGGTAGGATGGTCAGTTTTACGAGGGTATGTTTGGCAGCATGAATGAAGGATGCTATGTTGCGAAATAGGAAGCCGACTCACTCTACTTCTAGACTAGTTGAACGCCAATGCCATCCTCCTCTTTCATGTTGGCAAAACGGTCTATGGCTCTGTCATACAGTACACTTTTAGTTTTTGTTGTCATAGGCTACGAAGCTAAAATTCTTGCTAGCCTAACTTCTTCGCATGGGCAATTATTAATCAGCTATGTTAACTAGCTAGTTATGTGAGGCTACATCTATGCTACATATAGAACTTCAATCGTCTCAAGTCAATATTAATCCATGGTTAAATCAGAATCGCCATCATAATCATTTTCCTGTACAGATAATTAAGTCAAAACCTCAAAACCACAAGTCCAAATCCACATCTCCATCGATGGCTTAGAAAAGGGTTGATTTAGCAAGCTAGCTACTGCAGGACATCAACACAAGCAGACCAGAAACAGACACGTTTTTGACGGATGTGATTTGATTGTTGTGAAGCCAAATCCATACTGGCCTCCCTTGGGGGGAGGGGGGATGCTGCAGCAGGACAACCCACAGTTGAGCTCAGCTGAAAACTGATAGTTTATATAAAATAATTAGCCAATTTTATCAATCGGAGGTCAAACGCTTGTTCAATCAATGAAATGCTCCGGCGGCAACATGTCATACTTTTTTAGTCCAGACAGCATCAGATAAATGGGCTACACACACTGAGACAGAGGGGCGCAGTTTCCTTTGCTCTACACTATTATTCTACAATGTAGAAAATATTACAAATAAAGAGTTGTGCCCAAACTTTTGACTGGTACTGTATATATTTTGTTAATTAGTCTAATATTTGAGGAAGCCTGGCTTTCCTTGACATCCATGAATACACACCACTGGGGATGCGACACCATTCATCCACAAGAAATCCCATCCACTCTATATTTTGTTGATGGTGGTGGAAAATGCTGTCTCAGGTGCTGCTCCAGAACCTCCCATAAGTGTCCAATTGGGTTGAGATCTGGTGACTGACATACATTTGTTTTACTATACTTTGAGGACCAACAATTGATTCCCATTAAAAATGATTTCCCCTAACCTTAACCCCAAACCCTGAGCCTAAAGTAGCTGTTTTCCTTGTGAGGCCCTGCAAAATGTCCTCACTTGTCAGGATCTTCCTTGGTGTACAATTGTGAGGACTTCTGGTACTCAGCAGTATAGTAAAATACACATACTTTAAAACCCCTATGCTCCTTTGAGACCTCTCGTTCAAAGTCATTGAGATCTCTTGTTCTAGCCATGCATTTTTATACATGACCCTAAGCATGATGTATATTAATATACTTAATTAACTCAGGAACCACACATGTGTCAAAGCACCTGCATTCAATATACTTGGTGGCTCTCGTTTACTCAAGTGTTTCCTTTACTTTGACAGTTACCTGTACATTCCTCTTTCTTGTCAAATTCTAGCCAGATTTTCTGGATCTGTTGATTTCATAACCTTGTTTTTACCAAAAGTGCCAAGAAATTATATGTCAACATTAATATGAACATGATGTAGAATAACATTTATTGACATTTAAAACATTCAACAACTCTCAAAATGTTAATATTGAAGATCAATGGCCTAATCAAAATAGCCTACTATGCAAATATGAAACAAATATGAATAATACAAATATTGTTGAACAAACCAACAAAGAGCTGAAGTGCAATTTCAACACAACTAACATACTTCCCAATCAAACAATTCAACCAACAATAAAAGTTCAACATTTCAATATTTGATAAGAATTCTTGAAGTGTGCTTCACTTCCAAGTTGATTCATTTTTCCTGCAAAGCAGAATCCTTTATCATTACACTAATTTTTTCTCTCTGCATTGTTGGGAAATGCCCATAAGTAATCATTTCACTGTTAGTCTACCTGTTGTTAACGAAGCAGGTGACAAATACAATTTGATTGGACTCAAGGAACCCCTTAGATTATAATCATGTAATTTCCTACTCCTTTATTTATCTCCTTATTGTACTATTGTGTTATCAACTATGGTAAATATGACAAGATGAGACTGACAAAATGTACCTGGATAGTGGTAGAAATTGGAGCACTCTCTTGACGGGTTTTTTAATCTTGGTCTAATGAAAAAAAGCAACCGAAAGATTCCATTGTCAACAAACCAAGCCAACAAACCCCAATGCATCACAAACCTATTCCAGATAAATCAGAACACACACTAAAGCCCCTTGCACAATGCCCATGCAATACCCAACACATAGACACACCTAGCCAACTCAGTTTCTGTTGGTGTTTGTTTGGCATTGTATGGGCAGTGTGCAACAGGCTTAACTGTTCCTGTATGTCACTGTACCTTTGGCTGTTTTACAGCGACTGCTTTATACGTCAATCCTCTCCTCTTGCTCCTCTCCTCTGTGTTCAGTGCTATGTAAGGGCTGAGCTCGACACCAGGGTCAATGGCGCTGGATAGAGACCTGGGGCAAGGTAGGGGAAGTAGCATCAGTGCATGTTTAAGACTGGCTACATTGCAGCCGGCAACAGTAGACTGACTGACCTACACATCACCCTACATCTTCAATGACTACTCATTAGAATTTGGAGATCAGACAATCTGCTCAAGAATAATCGAACACAGCCTAATTACCACACTCTTTAAAACAGTGACTGCTTATGCACTACACATTATGAAAAGTATGATCATATCCTTCTCAATCTCAACATTAGAGAAATCGAAATAGTCAGGCCGCAGAACAGAATTGCATGCGGTTTGCCAGAGGGAAATGATAAGAGATCAAGTAGAGACCTTGGAGTTTCTCAATCATGTCTTCCAATCGGTCTGTCTGATGAAAATGTTTCTGGGCCCAAGGTACTGCTGTACTAATCACCGCTGAGTAACTTTGATTTGATACGATAATGAAATTAGAAGTAGGAGGAGACTGAGGCCTTTAACATTAGCTAAACGAGTCATGTACATGGACAATATAGCAAGGGTTACATACAGTGCCTTCAGAAAGTATTAGCAATACTTTGTATTGTCTGGCACTGGCCTACACACAATGCCCCATAATGTCAAAGTGGAATTATGTTTTAATGTCTACACAGTAACTAAAATTAAAAAGCTGAAATGTCTTGGGTCAATAGGTATTCAACCCCTTTCATATCGCAAGCCTAAATAAGTTCAGGAGTAAAAATGTGCTTAACAAGTCACATAATAAGATGCATGGACTGACTCTGTGTGCAATAATAGTGTTTAACATGATTACTACCTCATCTCTGTACCCCACACATAAAATGATCTGTAAGGTCCCTCAGTCAAGCAGTGAATTTCAAACACAGATTCAATCACAAACACCAGCAAGCTTTTCCTATGCCTCGCAAAGAAGGGCACCTATTGGTAGCTGGGTAAATAAAGCAGACATTGAATATATCCCTTCGAGCATGGTGAAGTTATTAATTACACTTTGAATGGTATATCAATACACCCAGTCATTACAAAGATACAGGCGTCCTTCCTAACTCAGTTGCCGGAGAGGAAGGAAACTACTCAAGGATTTCACCATGAGGTCAATGGTGACTTTAAAAAAGTTATGGCGTTTAATGGCTGTGATCGGAAAAAACTGAGGACGGATCAACAACATTGTAGTTACTCCACAATACTAACCTAATTGATAGATTGAAAAGAAGGAAGCCTGTACCGAATAAAAATATTCCAAAACATGCATCCTGTTCGCAACAAGGCACTAAATTAATACAGAAACAAATGTGGCAAAGCAATTAACTTTTTGTCCTGAATATAAAATGTTATAAAATCCAATATAACACATTACTGATTACCACTCCATATTTTCAAACATACTGGTGGCTGTATCATGTTATGGGTATACTTGCAATTGTTAAGGACTGTGATGTTTTTCAGGATACAAAAAAAAAAACAGAATGGAGCTAAGAACAGGCAAAATCCCAGAGGAAAACCTGCTTGAGTCTGCTTTCCACCAGACACTGGGAGATTAATTCCCCTTTCAGCAGGACAATAACCTAAAACACAAGGCCAAATCTACATTCAAGTTGCTTACCAAGAAGACAGTGTTACTGAGTGACCGTGTTAGTTTTGACTTTAATCTGCTTGACAATCTATGGCAAGACCTGCAAATGGTTGTCTAGTAATGATCAACCACCAATTTGACTGAGGTTGAAGAATTTTGAAAAGAATAATGGGCAAATATTGCACAATCCTGGTGTGGAAAGCTCTTAGACTTAAGACGTCATCATGCTTCAGTTCGGGTGGTGCCTAGCCGAACGGAACGAGTCTGCTCGCATACTCCCTTTAAAGACCTTTGCTTGTATAATGAGAAAAAAGTGGCAATAGTACTGTTTGTCGATTTTGAGAAGCGGTAAACAGTACACACTTCCTCAAAATAGTATGTATTAATCTAAGATAACTCAAGAAATCTGTCATTACTTTCAATGTTTTTGCCCAGGAGATTTTAGTTGCACAATTGTACATCTAAAATGTTTGGTGCAGGACCGTAGACTTCAGCCCCAAACTTTGCCTTGCCTCCACCCAAAAAATTGTGGGCTTGAACAGCCCCCCCCCCAAAAAAAGTCACAAAATGTCATCATAATATATGCATGAACTCTTTCGAACTGTTTTGGCTGGGAAGCATTTACCCAGGAAGACTCACAGCTGTAATCGCTGCCAAAGGTGCTTCGACAAAGTATTGACTCAGGGGTGTGAATACTTAAGTGATATTTCAATAAATTTGCAAAAATGTCTAAAACCATTATGGGGTATTTTGTGTTTGAATTCAGGCTGTAACACAACATGTGGAATAAGTCACAGGGTATGAATACTTTCTGAAGGCACTGTAGACATGGCTGTTTAACAGCAATACACATTCCTTTAGGGGCAAGTGTCCTGAGGAGTAACAGCTGGTAGGTACATCTTGAAGAGCTCTTCTGTGACGTATGCATGGTCCATCTCAGTTGAGCAATAATCAAGTTATGATTCTTATATTGTTGAGGCTACATTTTCATTTTAAACTATATATTAAAAAAATACCATATGATTGTCTTTTGACATTTTCTCATTGGTTCACAATTACATGCGCACGCACACACTCATATTGACCATATCAATCTTGAATTGTTAAATCAGATAGAGGCACCACTGTTGTTGAAATTCACTCTTTATTATACAGTTGCACTTTAAAGATACAGTCAAAGTATCCTTCCTCTGACAGGGAAAACCGGTGAAAGTTCAATTTTTGCAAAATATTTATGAAAACTGGCGATGCACAGCATGTTCAGTAAGTATTTTTTCCTCCTTTTTTCCCCATAAACAAAAATAAATAACATTCTTTTCACATATGAAAATTCAAGAAAACTACTGGAACATAAAACAAGCAAACAAAGAAAGAAAAGAGAAAGAAAAACACCAAATGGCAAGTGGAGAAATCTGAAGAGCCCGATGAGTTTGTGTGTGCTGTTGACAGCTTGTGAGCGGGAGATGAACCATTGATATGGGCAAATTGCCTATGATTGTCCTCTTTACAATCTCTTCATGATAGGCCACAAATTTCAGAAAGTATTTGTATATTTTCAGACACAAAACAGAGCAAACATCGCTTTTGCCAATTTAACCGCTGCTGACAGGATCCTTCAGAACAGAAACGTAGCTTATGGTAAGGGCTTGTTATGAGAATTATACTTTTTGTTTCCGTGCGTTTGTGTCATTAAAATGGGGAAGACTGTTAGAATGCACAGGGAAGATTTTAGTCTATTAAAACATTACAAAGAGGGAAAGGGAACACAGACACACACACGGGAATATTAGGCTAGTTGAATGCAGAGTATGAAGTAAGCCATTCATCCATGGAGCTACAAAACACTTCTACCTCACTGCTCCCTGTTGTCTTTATAATTCTGTATTTGACCTAACATTTTATAGTACTAGTGTAGTATTTTAGTGGTTAGGTCTATATATTTGATAGGGTTTGAAAGTTTTTTTAAATGTCAAGGGAGACAAAAATAACCAGTTCCTGTTTTAAATGACCAGACACACACAGCTGTGCATTGGTGGTATGAGCCTTCATGCACAGGGCTCGTTGTTTCAGGGTGGTGATTGATATTGCTTTTAAGAGCTTGAATGATAAGAACGTAACAGAAAATGGAATCTCACAGAACAAATGAAAAAAAAAAAAGGTAGGTTTGTCTTAAATCCTTGATGACATTGTGTTATAGTATTTTAAATAGATGTATAAAATGTACAAACATATAAAAATAAGCTTTGCACTATGCTCATTTTGTGTATCAACAAACAAACTATCCCTTGGAACTGTCAAATGAACGAATGCACATGATTTCCACTAGGAAGGAGGGCACACGCAATAGGTAAAAAAAAAAGAAAAAAAAAAGGCTATGTGATGCTACTATGTGAAGTTACAAGGAAAAAGCCTGAACTTACAAAGTAGGAAAGCCCTGCTTCTTCTCTGGGCTCGTCCTCTCGTCTGACTCGCTGACATCGGTCTCATCTACACACTCCTCCTCTCCTTGTCTTTCTATCTGCTCTCCTCCTCTCTCCTCTGGCTTTCTGCCCTCCCTTTCTTTTTCCTTCTCTCCTGCTGGCAAGTCACTTCTCCTTTCCTTCTTTCCCTCAATCACTGTCACCTCCCTGCTCCTGACTTGTACATGATTGGTCTCGTTCTCAGACAGTTCGACAAACGTGGTCTGGTTCTTGGCCACTTGTACCACGCTGCTCTCCGACGGCCCTGGGGTCAGGGTTGGAGGTTGACCCCAGCGGCTGCCCGGCCCTGACCCATGACCCTGGAGGAAGTACCTCCCAGACGGCCCCGTCTCCACAGGTCTCCTGGTTAGGCTTGGGAATGGAGAGCTGAAGACGACGGCTGTCTCTGAGGATGAGGGGCAGTGGAAAGGAACCAGTGGTGATTTGATGATCCTCCCAATCCGTACAACATCAGGACAAGTGGAGACAGGTGTGTCCAATGCAGGTGCAGGCTCAGCTCTCCTTCTATGTTGATAGATACTGGCTGGTACTCCACACTGATACGCATGCGTGGTGGCTGTCTTCTCACCAAAACTAGGTGAGCTGTACTGGAATGGGTTCCGGTTATGGATCTTCTCTTTTGTCTCAGTGGGGGGGAACGCTTGGCTCTTAAGCCACTGCTCTGAGTCAGTCCTGGGCAAGTGGGTGCTGGGGCTTGGAAATGACCTGTGGCTGTGACCCCTTGCCATCTCCGAGCTGGCATACTGGTGGGCATTACCGCTTCCTGAACCCGAACTCCTCTTGTCAGCTCTGGCAGCCCCAGCGCCATCAGCAGGCTCCAGGGCTGTAGGATAGGAGCTGGGGGTGAGGGCTGAAAGGAGGCACGATCCCCTGGCTGTTCCTAGGACGGAGGTGGGGTTTCCTGGGGGTGTGTTGGGAAAGACTCCTCTGTCCAGAACTCCTCTCTGCTCAGAACTGCCCTGACAAGGCGGGTCAGGGAATTGGGTAACATCCATTCTTGGAATATCAGCCAGCTGATTTTCCGTTTTGATGCTTTTCTCTGTGAGAGGGATTGTAGTTTTGCCCTTGCCGTTCCCAATCTCCTTTCCATCTCCCGTGGTCCCTGCGGTAGTAGAAACTTTAGCCTTTTCCGCCAGGAACTTTCTGATCTCCTGTTCAATGCTGTCGTCGCTGTCCACTGAACTACTATCTTCCTTTATCTGAAACACCCCTGAGTCATTAACTCCCGACAAGCATTCTACACATTTTGTCCCTTCAGACCGGTCTGTCTCATATGCCTGGTTAAGGGGCTCTTTCTTCTTATTGCTCTGTGGATGCTTTGACACATTCTTACTCACTTTGCACTTCTCTCTGTTGTCGTTGCCACTTTGGGCTGTAGTAGTAGTAGTAACTTTAAGGGTCGTTTTCAAAAGACTGCTGGTCTTGGGCTCAGACTCCGTTCTGAGCTTCTTTAGCGGTGATGCTGTTTTTCTAGACAAATACTCATCCTTGAGGCCCTTCCTTGACTTCAACTTCATATCTCTAGTCTTCTTTTTCAACTTCTTCTTGGTCTTGAGCAAATCTTTTATTGCAGTGTCCAGGTCTTCGTCACTGTCCAGTGAGCTACTCTTCTCTCCACTCTGTTCCCTCCTCCTCTCTGAGCCCTTCACGGATTTCAGTGGGGCTTTCTTCAGGGACGACAAGGATGAGCCTGACCCTCTGTCATGCTCAGTCAAGGGTTTTGTGACGGCCTCTTCTTTCATTCCGAGATCAGTCTCTCGTTCCTCCTTGGAACCGTTCCTGCTGCCGCCTTCCTCTTTGCGCTTTCTTCTCTGCGTCAAAGACAGCCTCAGTGTTTTCTTCTGGGCCAGACTCAGTTTGGTGTTTTTCTCTGGTTCAGTCGTAGTGTTAGTTCCACCCTGACTTGTTGTACCAACAGCTGAACCAGGCAACAGTTTGTGCATTTGGGCCTTCTGCTCGAGAAACTTCCGGATTTCCTGTTCGATCCCCTCCTCACTGTCAACGGAGCTCTCATCATCACTTTTATTATTATCATCATCAGGACAGTTTGTGGAGATGAGGAGGGAAGTGGTGGACTCTGTGGAACTGCTGTTGATATTGATAAGGTCCGCTGCATTAGGGTTAAAGGCCTCTGGAATTTTAATGACAGCTTTAGAGATATCCAGAATGGCTTCAGCACACATCAGCTCAGCTGTGGTGGTAGTGATGGTGTTCACCTTCAGGGTGGCTGGGCCTGGGGTGGTGTGCTGCTCCTGCTCCCTCTCTCGCAGGGGCTCCACATGAGTCAACAGGAGGAGGCCGTTCCCCTGGGGACAGCTAGCTGCTAATCTCGTCTTGATAAGAGAGAGTGAGGAACCTGGAGTTTGGGAGGGTAGATAGGATTTTACATCCCTAGTCTCAGGTTTATTTTTTTTATTTTTAGACAGTTTGTGTTTTTTCATGGCCCCTGCTGGAGAGCTGATGCTCTCTGGACAGTACAGGGAAGCGGCTGCTTTACTGACTTGCTTATGTTTAGGGGGTAGAGATAGAGAGAGTTTGGGGAGATTCTTTTTCTCTTTCTGCTTCTCCAGCTGGTAGTGGCGGATAGCCTCCTCAATTCCGTCATCGCTGCTGCTGGAGTCGGACTCCTCTTTGAGGAGAAGAAGGGGCTTGGAGGACTGTCTGCCTCCTCCTTCATGTCTCTCTCTTTTCTTCTCCTGCTGGTAGCGTTGAATAGCCTCCTCTATACCGTCATCACTACTGCTGTCACTGTCAGACAAGTGTTCCTCCACTGCTTTCACCAAGGGACACTTCAGTTTGCCAGAAAGAGGGTTCGAAATAGAGGGGCCTCTCTTCCGTTCGAAAGAGGACAGTTTTTGGACCACCGCTGCTTTGCTTGTTGTGCCCAATTTCTTAAAGGGATTCTCTTTGCAGGTGGGTGTCTTACTTTTTACACGTTTTTTCATGGCTGGGGGTGTGGTGTCCTGCGTTTCTGTTTTGACACTTTTCGGGACCTGGTTGCTGGCAGTTAAAACCTTATTGCTGTCAGATTGTGGTTTGGGAGGTTCTGGAACGGTTGGAGGAGGCTCCCTCCGCGGCATCTTGGGTGGCTGTAGAATATTAGTCGATGGCTCTGGCTCGGCCTTGCGTTTGTGGTCGTCCTTTTCCTTCAGGTACTCCTGTATGGCCTCCTCGATCCCTCTATCCACAGAGTCATCGCTGTCAGAACTCTGGCTCTCCGAATCAACATTTGAGGAAACTTCTGGCACTGCCAGCAAGTTATTAATGTGAGTGGCAGGAAGAAGTCCTCTGAATTTGGGCCCCACCACCACAGGAAGCCCCCTCCGGGCCTTGAAGCCCTGGCCCTGGGAGCCGCGGGCTCCGACATCCTGTCCTGGTTGTCCTGACAGCACCTGGTTCCCGTCCGTCTCATTGCCCATGTCGAGTGAGGAATGGGTGCTCCTTAGGCTCTCTATGATCATCTGGACCTTCTCTGGGATGGGTGTTCCAGTGGTGGACAAGTCGCTGTCAGAGTCATTGAAGCAGATGGGCAGACCGCTAAAGCCTCCGGGTGGACCGCCGCATGATGACTTCCATTCTGTGTGAATAGCCGCAACTGGAGGCACGTTCATCAAGTACATTCTAGTGTGGTGCTGGGGTGGGTGGGAGCATGGGAGCACATCTGCCTCTGACAATACTCACATTTTTACATCTGAAACAAAGAGAGAAACGAGAGGGGCTCAAAATACAGCTTTTGTATGCATGTCATACAACATTCTTTATATACAGTTGAGGTCAGAAGTTTACATACACCTTAGCCAAATACATTTAAAACACAGTTTCACAATTCCTTACATTTAATCCTAGTAAGAATGTCCTGTCTTTAGGTCAGTTAGGATCACCACTTTATTTTAAGCATGTGAAATGTAATAGTAGAGAGAATTATTTATTTCAGCTTTTATTTCTTTCATCACTTTTCCCAGTGGGTCAGAAGTTTACATACACTCAATTAGTATTTGGTAGCATTGCCTTTACATTGTTTAACTTGGGTCAAACGTTTTGGGTAGCCTTCCACAAGCTTCCCACAATAAGTGGGAAGTGGGTGAATTTTGGCCCATTCCTCCTGACAGAGCTGGTGTAACTGAGTCAGGATTGTAGGCCTCCTTGCTCACACATGCTTTTTCAGATCTGCCCACAAATGTTCTAAGGGATTGAGGTCAGGACTTTGTGAAGGCCACTCCAATATCTTGACTGTTTTCCTTAAGCCATTTTGCCACAACTTTGGAAGTATGCTTGGGGTCATTGTCCATTTGGAAGACCCATTTGCGACCAAGCTTTAACTTCCTGACTGATATCTTGAGATGTTGCTTCAATATATCCACATAATTTTCCTGACTCCTGATGCCATCTATTTTGTGAAGTGCACCAGTCCCTCCTGTAGCAAAGCACCACCACAACATTAAGCTGCCACCCCCGTGCTTCACAGTTGGGATGGTGTTCTCCGACTTGCAATCTTCCCCCTTTTTCCTCCAAACATAACAATGGTCATTATGGCCAAACAGTTATATTTTTGTTTCGTCAGACCAGAGGACATTTCTCCAAAAAGTATGAACTTCATCATGATGTGCAGTTGCAAACCGTAGTCTGGCTTTTTTATGGTGGTTTTGGAGCAGTGGCTTCTTCCTTGCTGAGCGGCCTTTCAGGTTATGTCGATATAGGACTCGTTTTACTGTGGATGTAGATATTTTCTACCCGTTTCCTCCAGCACCTTCACAAGGTCCTTTGCTGTTCTTCTGGGATTGATTTGCACTTGTCGCACCAAAGTACATTCATCTCAAGGAGACAGAACGCGTCTCCTTCCTGAGCGGTATGGCGGCTGCGTGGTCCCATTGTGTTTATACTTGCGTACTATAGTTTGTGCAGATGAACGTGGTACCTTCAGGCGTTTGGAAATTGCTCCCAAGGATGAACCAGACTTGTGGAGGTCTACAATTTTTTTCCTGAGGTATTGGCTGATTTCTTTTGTTATGCCCATGATGTCAAGCAAAGAGGCACGGAGTTTGAAGGTAGGCCTAGACATACATCCACAGGTACACCTCCAATTGACTCAAATTATGTGAATTAGCCTATCAGAAGCTTCTAAAGCCATGACATCATTTTCTGGAATTTTCCAAGCGGTTTAAAGTCAGTCAACTTAGTGTATGTAAACTTCTGACCCACTGGAATTGTGATAGTGAATAATAAATGGAATAACCGGTCTGTAAACAATTGTTGTAAAAATGACTTGTGTCATGCACAAAGTAGATGTCCTAACCGACCAAACTATAGTTTGTTAACAAGACATTTGTGGAGTGGTTGAAAAACGAGTTTTAATGACTCTAACCTACATGTATGTAACCTTCCGACTTCAACTGTATATTGTTCAGATAGCCTATAGCTTACAGTGACTATCATAATTGTATTTTGACTATGGACCTATAAAAAGGACAACATCACATGTATGCTGAAATGCTCCTTTATTGAAGATCATGATTATTACAATGCTTTTTAGAGCTACAGCAATGCAGTAAGGGCATAGGCCTAAATTTGCACAAAAAAAACACCCCAATCTGCCAGAATATGAATTGCTTATAATTTAACTCAACCAATTAGGGTTATTCTACAGAGACTATGGCATGCACAAATACACTGTATTAAACTAGCAGCAGGTGGAGGGGCGGTAATGTGTAGCGCGATACTCAAACCCGCCATACTGTATCTCCCACTGTCTGAAGCCTACCAATGAATGATAAACAACGTTGCCGACTTCCAAGGCTGCAGTAAACCGCCGAGGAAGGGCCGCAAGCTCGGAGAAGACCAAGCCTAGGCTACTGTTTAATTAAATAACACTTCACAAAAACGCCAATATCATGGGATACACGAATAGAACTGGGATATATGAGTCAATGTACAGCCAGTGTATGACGGTAGAAAGTCAAAATAGACGACAATCTGTCCAAATTGTGATGGCCATCATCATCATCATACATAATTTAACACGACTTCACACTGGATCCAAAAATTATTTGTTAAAATTGAACTTTACCTGTGACAACATTAACTTAGTCTGCATAAGGCTATACCTGATAAATAGGACGGTTTTCTTTCCAACAAAATCATTCACGTACGTCGAGGGCATTCTCTCTGTACCTCAATACATCGGTTGTCGCAACGCCACCCCCGGCAGTCCCCGTATCCCTCTAGCGGCCCAGGCTGCACTTATGGCCGGTGTGTATCACTAGGAGACACCGCAGACCAACCAATGTTCCTTCGCTACCCGGCCACTGATCTTCCAAACATTCACTTTACGTTGTCATCTTCTCAACGGACACGGGTTACTCGACAATATGTTTTCTCACTAACAACGATATTCATTTAAAAATGTATAAAACAGGCGGGATTGGGAAATCTCATTGAACCTATTCGTTGTCTTGAGAAATAAGATACTTGCGGGCCTCTTCTGAACAACCGGCATTTTTCTGCGAAGAAAACCTTTGTATTGTGCTCCTCAACAACCTCTGTAGTCACACGGAACTGTCGTTGTCGGCACAAGATATATCAGGACATCAACTTACCTGGTTATGGTTGAATCGCTCGTACGCGTTAAATGTCCACCAGTTTCGCTGGTTTTCCTTGTAGCTATTAGCTAATTCTATAGATTTCAGCAGTATTCACACACACAACTGACACAAGCAAACAGTGCACGGTCTCTAGCACCCCTTCCTCTCCACCTCGGTCAGCTTTTTATTTTAAAGGAACAGTAAAGGAACATAGCCTAACTCTCAAAGTTGACCAATGACTGTAAGGACTATGTTAGCTTATGTAACAGCTCCTCCTGATATTACACTACAAACCATTTTTTATTCAGATTTAATTGATATGGACAGATATATGAGACATTAAACAGGGAGGCCTAATTTAATTATAGTATGATTTTACAAATGATATCCACAGAGGGGTTGACTGTTTAGCATGCACAACTTATGGTGTAAAATTTATGGCGTTGGCTTGGGTTGTTGACAACGTGTATGCTATATTTTGTCTCCCAATGTTTATTGAAAACATAAATAAATTGGCACGATGAGCACTTGTTGAGTCTCAAATACATCGTTAAAGTTGTTGGTTAGCTAGCTAAAAAATGTTTTGCCATATTAGCATAGACTTGACACCAATCAAAACACCTCAAAACAAGACATGGTAGATATCAATAACAAGATAAAACGGTCTGAAACGAGCCACCTACGATTCCCCACATTGCAGATTTTTGTAATTGTTGCTACCTGCTGCTATCATGCAGAATCACAACAACAACACGCTGACTTCTGCCCCATGGAAGAGTGCACGATGTACTTACATTTTAAGAAATATTGTGGCTAATTATATTTTGTAATAATTACACCTTCTTCAATGTGAAAAGCACATCACAACACCTCAAGTTAAATAGTAAATAATCATAATAGTATGATAAATTGACTCCACTTTTATTCCAACAAAGCTGCAGGGTCAAACATTATACAATTATACATTCAGTGCAATTCAAAGTAGTAATAGTAGCCTAATAGAAAGTAATGGTCAATCCTTGATTTTTATAATTCATAAAAAAATTGAAATATGTAATGTCTATTATGTTCCATGCATTTACTCTAGGTTGTTGAAGGTACAGTAGGTAGATGAATACAACATTACTCATCTCATATGTATATACTGTACTCTATACCATCTACTGCATCTTGCCATCTTGATGTAATGTATCACTAGCCACTTTAAACAATGCCACTTTATATAATGTTTTCATACCCTACATTACTCATCTCATTTGTATACACTGTACTCTATACCATCTACTGCATCTTGCCTATGCCGTTCGGGCATTACTCATTCATATATTTTTATGTACATATTCGTATTCATTCCTTTACACTTGTGTGTATAAGGTAGTTGCTGTGAAATTGTTAGGTTATATTACTTGTTAGATATTACTGCATGGTCGGAACTAGAAGCACAAGCATTTCGCTAGACTCACGTTTAACATCTGATAACCATGTGTATGTGACAAATACATTTTATTTGATTAGATTTGTATACTATACATATTTTGTATCTGCAGTTGTTTCAAATGCCACAAGATGGTGCTATATGCAAACATAAAACATATCTTATTTTCTTCTCATCCGCTCCCCTCTCCTCCCCTCTCCTCACCTCTCCCCTTCCTCTCTTTTCTCACCCTTTTTTCACCCCTCTCTCTTTCTCTCTCTCCTCCAGCTCTTCTCACTTCCCTCTCTTCCCACCTTTCCTCATATCTCCTCTGTTTTTCTTACTCCATCTTCTCACCACGCTCTCTTCCTCAGGTGCAGTTTCACCTCATGTTCAAAATACTGATTCTTCTAGTCTCCTTTAGCTTCTTTCAGCTATTTCTTAATGTCTGTCTGCTTGTCTTTCTCTCTGGGTGCATCCCAATAATCTCTCCTTCTTTGTGACGTGAACACTTGTTCACTACTCTGCACACATTTAGAAGTATTTGATTGGTGTAGGCATGGTCTAGACTTGGGGGACTTCCCATACAAATCAAATCAAATGTATTTATATAGCCCTTCGTACATCAGCTGATATCTCAAAGTGCTGTACAGAAACCCAGCCTAAAACCCCAAACAGCAAGCAATGCAGGTGTTGAAGCATGTTGGCTAGGAAAAACTCCCTAGAAAGGCCAACAGCTAGGAAGAAACCTAGAGAGGAAGCCGGCTATGAGGGGTGGCCAGTCCTCTTCTGGCTGTGCCGGGTGGAGATTATAACAGAACATGGCCACGATGTTCAAATGTTCATAAATGACCAGCATGGTCAAATAATAGGTCTGGGACAGGTAGCACGTCCGGTGAACAGGTCAGGATTCCATAGCCGCAGGCAGAACAGTTGAAACTGGAGCAGCAGCACAGCCAGGTGGACTGGGGACAGCAAGGAGTCATCATGCCAGGTAGTCCTGAGGCATGGTCCTAGGGCTCAGGTCCTCTGAGAGAGAGAAAAAAAGAGAAAAAGAGAGAATTAGAGAGAGCATACTTAAATTCACACAGGACACCGGATAAGACAGGAGAAGTACTCCAGATATGACAAACTGACCCTAGCCCCCCGACACATAAACTACTGCAGCATAAATACTGGAGGCTGAGACAGGAGGGGTCAGGAGACACTGTGGCCCCATCAAATGATACCCCCAGACAGGGCCAAACAGGAAGGATATAACCCCACCCACTTTGCCAAAGCACAGCCCCCACACCACTAGAGGGATATCTTCAACCACCAACTTACTATCCTGAGACAAGGCCGAGTATAGCCCACAAAGATCTCCAGTCATACCAGTCATTTACTTTAAAATCCATGAAGGTAAGCGAACAAGTGCATACTTCAGGAGAAAATAGAGATTATGGGAACAACCCCTCTCTCCTTCTATCCCCTTCCTCCCTCCTTT
Organism: Oncorhynchus clarkii lewisi; assembly: GCF_045791955.1. Lineage (NCBI taxonomy): Eukaryota > Metazoa > Chordata > Actinopteri > Salmoniformes > Salmonidae > Oncorhynchus > Oncorhynchus clarkii. The sequence continues at coordinate 12,040,401 of NC_092175.1, read as the reverse complement.
CTTCCTCCCTCTTTATTAATGACTCACTGGCTGGATACTACTAGCAAAGGAAGGCAACGCTTCCTTGTTGTTTACAGAATGAAAAAAAAAAAAAACATTGCTATCACCCCTTTGTGAATGGGAATGGGACCGGCGAGGATATCATGTTACCAAAAGGTGTTCGCTACTCCAAAAATCCCACTCCTCCCACGTGCAAGCATGCACGTAGATCAACAGAGTGGAGCTTGTAGTAACCTTAACATGCTTCTATCACAGTGATTCTCAGTGGAGTCGGTCACTTTCTCTCTTCTCTGTAATTAATCACTTCTGTCTCCTAAATGGCACCCTATTCCCTACAAAGTGCACTACTTAGCCCTCTCGTCAAGTAGTGCACTTTGTAGGGAATAGGGTGACATTTGTGAGGCAGACACCAGCTTAAAATATCTTAAAGCTACAGTCTGGGATCTGGGAATCTTTACAATTCTTAGCCAAAACCCATTGATTCTTGAATACTATAACAAAATATGTGCCTCATGACTCATGATATTAGCACAGTCCTTGGATCTAGAGTGGTCTCTGTATTTGAGAAGGGTTACATTTCCCACCTAAACCCCTTCTCTCAGATGAATACCAAAATAAGTGCCGTCGCTGCAATTTGGCTGAAATACGAATCCCAGATTGTAGCTTTAATGACGACAAATTCCGATTGGTTCCCAGGAACTCAGTAGTGAGTATGTGTCCCAAATGGTAACCTATTCCTTATATAGCGCACTACTTTTGATCAGGGCCCATAGGGAATATGGTGACATTTGGGAAAAAGAGGGCCTGATTAGGGAGTTGGGAGCAGTTTTCTATCTTTAGGCACAGTATGAGGAATGTTTCATATTCAGGTCGAGCAGTTTCTTGAGTTCCGCTGTTAGTATCTCCATTTAAAACTTCTCAAAGTCTCCTACCGCCCCAAAAACCTTTACCCCTTCTGTATATTTTCCCGAACTGTGTTTGTGAGATCCACCAAACATTGTATTGATGCAGTCTTAAATAACAAATGGGTATTCTAATACTAAGGCTCATGAATGTTCAGGAGGATGAGCCTTAGTATTAGAATACCCATTTGTTATTTAAGGCTGCATCAATACAATGTTTGGTTGTAGCAGTGAAGAGGCAGACATATTTTACAAAAAATCTGCTCTAGTCGAGGCGGTTATTAACAAAAGTGGAAAAATAAATAGGCACCAAACATCCAAACATAGGCTACTACTTACAATATTTACAAAATGATAAACAGGATGAAGAGCAACAAGTCATAGCACGGACTTAATCCAGGCCTCAGTAATGCATTTGACCCATAATGCATTTCACCATGGGCTATTCCATTAGGCATAAATTAGCAAGAACATCATTGAATGAAAATATAAATAATAATATAAACTTCAGACAATACACATAAGCTTACATACCAATAGCACTCACTTCAATCAAGGTGCTAAACCATGCTTTAATAAGCTACACATTTCAATGTTTTCCAATCACACTGTCACGCACTGACCGTAGCTTTTTATGTCTTTCATTTTGAGTTGGTCAGGGTGTGATTTGGGTGGGCATTCTATGTTCTTTTTCTATGTGTTTGTATTTCTTTGTTTTGGCCGGGTATGGTTCTCAATCAGGGACAGCTGTCTATCGTTGTCTCTGATTGAGAACCATACTTAGGTAGCTTTTCCCCACAGGGTTTTTGTGGGTAGTTGTTTTGTGTCTTTCTGCACAGACCTGTTTTGGTTTTTGTTCATGCACGTTGTTATTTTTGTTAATCAGTGTTCAGTTCAAATAATAAAGCTGAACACGTACCACGCTGCACCTTGGTCCTCCACTCCTTACAACAGCCGTTACACACACCTGGAGTAGCATGGTGATGATTTAGTCAAATTTGCATTTTTCTCTGCTCTGAATGGGCTCTAGTTAAGGAGTTAAGCTGCCGTGTTTATAAGAATGCAACACACACATTGTTGCAATTTCCATTACTTGTTAGTGTGACACCACAGAAATAATATTTGAGGATAGCATGCCACCAGCATTAATGAATTAATTATTCATTAAACGTATAAATTACATAATGATTAGTTATAAAATGTTTGCTCCTGTGGACTTGTCATTGTTTGTTGACAAGGACGCCCTTGAAAATCCTTGATGGCCGTTAGTGAATTAATGAGTTTGCACATCGAGCAAGAAAACATACATTTATTTTCCTCTCTCGTGGACAGATGACTTTGTTGTAGGTCACTCAGAGACAGATGTGAGAAGGGCTGATTTAGCAAAGTTCCATTTATTTGCCCAAAGTTAGCAAAAAAAATGGTCAAACACACACACACACAAAAGTGACCCTTGGCTGGCTGTGAGGACAGTTTCATGTCAGATAAGAGGCAAAGTGTCTCTTCATCCCACTGTGTGTGTGTTTCACCCCACGGCCCTCTCCTTATGGCTCCTCTCCCTGCCCCACAGTGTGATATTGATCGTTGGAGAAAATACAATTAATTTCTCTCACAGCAGGTTGTCTGTTGTGGCCAACTGTCCTTGAGGCCCCCATTTAACTTATTTTAATAGAATATTACACAGAGAGAGGGAGAGGGAGGAAGATATAGGCAGGGAGGGAGGGAAGGAAGGAGAGAGTAGGAGAGAGTGAAAAAAAGGGAGAGAGAGAGAGAGAGAGAGAGAGGGAGATATGCCCCCTAAACATGTTACTCTCCAGTGGAAATATTGAGTTGATGGGTTTTTGTCCAAAAAAGTCATGATTCACTTTGTAGTGTATCCAAGACGTTGTCATCTTCCAAGATGGTGTAGCAGTCGGATGTCTGTTTTGTTTGTCTTTTCCCGTCCCGTGTATATATTGTTTTTCTTCGTATATATTTCATATATATTTTTAATCTAAATTTCCATCTACCGACTGAACATACTCTCCTGCAACTCGCCTCACCCAATTTGGTATGGACCTGCTATTTTTTTATACTTTATAACCAAAAACCCTTTCAGAAGCTAGCCAGCTAACACGCTACTAGCTAGCAGTCAGTTAGCCACTGCTAGCGGTCATCACCGTTAACTCGGACACCAGCCAGCCTCAGCCAGGTCAATTCCTACCAGTCTGCACAACGCGATATCAACACAGAGCATATCAGACTGCTTTTTCTCTACAACATCTCCAGATTCCTACCGCAAGCTCTGAACCTTGACTCCAGATCATCGCAGCTAGCTAGCTGCTATCTGAGTGGCTACTCCTGGCTAACGTCTCTGGCCCGAACAAGCATCAGTTAGCCTAGGCCCATCTACTGGCTAGCCGAAGAGATCCATCAGACATTTCCTGGGCTTCAGTACTTCTTTTGCCAATTGGCCTGGACCCTTTGCTGCCGACACGGAGCCCCGCCGATCCATCACGTCTGGTCTGCTGACATAACCGATCGAGGGGGTTTCAACAGACTCTTCAGTTGCGACGTCCCCCTGAGGCCGATCTGCTAGCCTGCTAGCCCCGGCCTGCTAAATGTCTGAATCGCCGTGCCTCCAGCTCGCCTAGCTACTCACTGAACCCTATGATCACTCAGCTACACATGCCTCTCCCTAATGTCAATATGCCTTGTCTATTGCTGTTTTGGTAAGTGATTTTTCTCTTATTTCACTGTAGAGCCTCCAGCCCTGCTCAATATGACTTAGCTAGCCCTTTTGTTCCACGCCCCACACATGCGGTGACCTCACCTGGCTTAAATGGTGCCTCTAGAGACAAAACCTCTCTCATCGTCACTCAATGCCAAGGCTTACCTCCACCTACCATACCCTTGTATGTACATTATGCCTTGAATCTATTCTTCCGCGCCCAGAAATCTGGTCCTTTTACACTTTGTTCCGAACGCACTAGATGACCAGTTCTTTAAGCCTTTACCGTACTCTTATCCTATTTCTCCTCTGTTCCTCTGGTGATGTAGAGGTTAGCCCAGGCCCTGCAGCCGCCAGCATCACTCCCATTCTCCAGGCGCTCTCATTTGTTGACTTCTGTAACCGTAAAAGCTTTGGTTTCATGCATGTTAACATCAGAAGCCTCCTCCCTAAGTTTGTTTAATTCACTGCTTTAGCACACTCCGCCAACCCGAATGTCCTAGCCATGTCTGAATCCTGGCTTAGGAAGGACACCAAAAATCCTGAAATTTCCATCCCTAACTATAACATTTTCTGACAAGATAGAACTGCCAAAGGGGCGGAGATGCAATCTACTGCAGCAATAGCCTGCAGAGTTCTGTCATACTATCCAGGTCTGTGTCCAAACAATTCAAGCTTCTAATGTTAAAAATCCACCTTTCCAGAAACAAGTCTCTCACCGTTGTCATTTGTTATAGACCCCCTTCAGCCCCCAGCTGTGCCCCATCTTCAGACTTCGTACTGTTAGGTGACCTAAACTGGGACATGCTTAACACCCCGGCCATCCTACAATCTAAGATAGATGCCCTCAATCTCACACAAATTATCAAGGAATTTACCAGGTACAACCCTAAATCCGTAAGCATGGGCACCCTCTTAGATATCATCCTGACCAACTTGCCCTCTAAATACACCTCTGCTGTCTTCAACCAGGATCATTCAACTCAGTGATCGTTGCCTTATTGCCTGCGTGCGTAAAGGATCCGCGGTCAAATGACCACCCCTCATCAAACGCACCCTAAAACACTTCAGCGAGCAGGCCTTTCTAATCGACCTGGCCCGGGTGTCCTGGAAGGATTTTGACCTCATCCCATCAGTAGAGGATGCCTGGTTGCTCTTCAAAAATGCTTTCCTCACCATTTTAAATAAGCATGCCCCATTTAAAAAATGTAGAACTAAGAACAGATATAGCCCTTGGTTCACCCCAGACTTGACTGCCCTTGACCAGCACAAAAACATATTGTGGCGTTCTGCATTAGCACCGAATAGCCCCCACAATATGCCACTTTTCAGGGAAGTCAGGAACCAATATACTCAGTCAGTTAGGAAAGCTAAGGCTAGCTTTTCAAACAGAAATGTCCTACCTGTATGTAACGACATTCAGAGGTGGAAGAAGGAGAGGACCAAAGCGCAGCGTGGTTAGTGTTCATCTTTTTAATAAACAACTGAACACTTCAAAAATACAAAACAACAAAGTGACAACCAAAACAGTTCTATCTGGTGCAGACACACAAAGACTGAAAATAACCACCCACAAAACACAAAGGAAAACAGGCTACCTAAATATGGTTTTCAATCAGGGACAATGATTGACAGCTGCCTCTGATTGAGAACCATATCAGGCCAAACACAGAAATAGAAAATCATAGAAAAACTAACATAGACAACCCACCCAACTCACACCCTGACCATACTAAAACAAAAGACAAAACAAAGGAACTAAGGTCAGAACGTGACAGTACCCCCGACGCAAAAGGTACGGACTCAGGCCGCAAAACCTAAACCTATAGGGGAGGGTCTTGGTGAGTGTCTGTCCGCGGTGGCGGCTCTGGCGCGGGACGTGGACCCCACTTCACCACAGTTTTTGTCCGCCTCCTCAACCGCACCTGTGGCCTCTTACGAGCGGCGACCCTCGCCGCCGACCTCCGACTGGGGACCCTAGCCATGGGACCTGAATCGACAGGAGACTCCGGCAGCGCGGGACAGGCGGGAGACTCCGGCAGCGCGGGACAGGCGGGAGACTCCGGCAGCGCCGGACAGGCGGGAGACTCCGGCAGCGCCGGAGTGAAGGGCGATTTGGTATCGCCGGCGTGACAGGCAGCTCTGGCAGCTCCTGGCTGATTGACGGCTCTGGCAGCTCCTGGCTGACTGACGGCTCTGGCAGCTCCTGGCTGACTGGCGGCTCAGGACAGACTGACGGCTCCGGCGGCTCAGGAGAGACGGGAGGCTCTGGCAGTGCCGGAGAGGAGGAAGGCTCTCGCAGCGCTGGACAGGCGGGAACACCTGTAGGCAGAAAACGGAGAGACAGCCTGGTGCAGGGGGCTGCCACCGGAGGGCTGGTGCGTGGAGGTGGTACTGGGTAGACCGGACCGTGCAGGCGCACTGGCGCTCTTGAGCACCGAGCCTGCCCAACCTTATCTGGTTGAATGCTCCCGGTAGCCAGGCCAGTGCGGCGAGGTGGAATAGTCCGCAATGGGCTGTGCTGGCGAACCGGGGACACCATGCTTAAGGCTGGTGCCACGTACGCCGGCTCAAGGAGACGCACTGGAGACCAGATGCGTAGAGCCGGCTTCATGGCACCTGGCTCGATGCCCACTCTAGCCCGGCCGACACGAGGAGCTGGAATGTACCGCACTGGGCAATGCACCCGCACCGGGGACACCGTGCGCTCCACAGCATAACACGGTGCCTGCCCGGTCCCTCTCGCTCTCCGGTAAGCACGGGAAGTTGGCGCAGGTCTCCTACCTGGCTTCGCCACACTCCCCGTGTGCCCCCACCCAATACATTTTGGGGGCTGACTCTCGGGCTTCCAACCGCACCGCCTCCTCATACCAGTGCCTCTCTGCCTTCGCTGCCTCCAGCTCTGCTTTGGGACGGCGATATTCCCCCCAGGGTCCTCTCCCGTCTAGAATTTCCTCCCAAGTCCATGAGTCATGTGTCTTCGGCCGCTGTTAATGCTGCCCATTACCACGCCGCTTGGTCCTCTGTTGGTGTGTGGTTCTTTAACGGCATTCAGAGGTGGAAGAAGGAGAGGACCAACATGGTTAGTGTTCATCTTTTTAATAATCAACTGAAGACTTCAAAAATACAAAACAACAAAGTGACAACCAAAACAGTTATATCTGGTGCAGACACACAAAGACTGAAAATAACTACCCACAAAACACAAAGGAAAACAGGCTACCTAAATATGGTTCTCAATCAGGGACAACGATTGACAGCTGCCTCTGATTGAGAACCATATCAGGCCAAACAAAGAAATAGAAAATCATAGAAAAACTAACATAGACAACCCACCCAACTCACGCCCTGACCATACTGAAACAAAAGACAAAACAAAGGAACTAAGGTCAGAACGTGACACTGTAGCACTAATTCCAAAAACTTTTGGGACACTGTAAGGTCCATGGAGAATAAGAGCACCTCCTCTCAGCTGCCCACTGCACTGAGGATAGGAAACACTGTCACCACCGATAAATCTATGATAATCAATCATTTCAATAAACATTTTTCTACGGCTGGCCATGCTTTCCACCTGGCTAACCCTACCACGGCCAACATCTCAGCACCCCCTGCAGCAACTTGCCCAAGCCCTCCTCCCACTTCTCCTTCACCCACTACCAGACAGCTGTGGTTCTGAAAGAGCTGCAAAATCTGGATCCCTACAAATCAGCTGGGCTAGACAATCTGGACCCTCTCTTTCTAAAATTATCTGCCAAAATTGTTGCAATCCCTATTACTAGCCTATTCAACCTCGCTTTCGTATCGTCTAAGATCCCCAAAGATTTGAAAGCTGCCGTGGTCATCCCCCTCTTCAAAGGGGAGACACTCTAGACGCACACTGTTATAGACCTATATACATCCTGCCCTGCCTTTCCAAAATCTTTGAAAGCCAAGTTAATAAACAGATCACTGACCATTTCGAATCCCACCGTACCTTCTCCGCTATGCAATCTGGTTTCCGAGCTGGTCATGGGTGCACCTCAACCACGCTCAAGGTCCTAAACGATATCATAACCGCCATCGATAAAAGACAGTGGTGTAGCCGTTTTCATCGACCTGGCCAAGGCTTTCGACTCTGCCAATCACCGCATTCTTATCGGCAGACTCAATAGCCTTGGCTTCTCAAATGACTGCCTCACCTGGTTCACCAACTACTTCTCAGATAGAGTTCAGTGTGTCAAATCAGAGGGCCTGTTGTCCGGACCTCTGACAGTCTCGTGGGGGTGCCACAGGGCTCAATTCTCGGGCCTACTCTTTTTTCTGTATACATCAATGATGTTGCTCTTACTGCTGGTGATTCTCTGATCCACCTCTACGCAGACGACACCATTCTGTATGCATCTGGCCCTTCTTTGGACACTGTGCTAATAAACCTCCAAACGAGCTTCAATGCCATACAACACTCCTTCCGTGGCCTTCAACTGCTTTTAAATGCTAGTAAAACTAAGTGCATGCTCTTCAACCGATTGCTGCCGCAACCTCCCGCCCGACTAGCATCACTACTCTGGACGGTTCTGACCTGGAATATGTGGACAACTACAAATACCTAGGTGTCTGGTTAGACTGTAAACTCTCCTTCCAGACTCACATTAAGCATCTCCAATCCAAAATTAAATCTATAATCGGCTTCCTATTTCGCAACAAAGCCTCCTTCACTGATGCTGCCAAACAAACCCTCGTAAAACTGACTATCCTACCGATCCTTGACTTCGGCGATGTCATTTACAAAATAGCCCCCAACACTCTACTCAGCAAATTGGATGTAGTCTATCACAGTACCATCCGCTTTGTCACCAAAGCCCCATATACTACCCACCACTGCGACCTGAATGCTTTCGTTGGCTGGCCCTCACTAGATATCCGTCGCCAAACCCACTGGCTCCAGCTCATCTAAGTCGTTGCTAGGTAAAGCCCCTCCTTATCTCAGCTCACTGATCACAGTAGCAACACCCACCCGTAGCAGCGCTCCAGCAGGTATATTGCACTGGTCATCCCCAAAGCCAACACTTCCTTTGGCCACCTTTCCTTCCAGTTCTCTGCTACCAATGACTGGAACGAATTGCAAAAATCTGTCACGAGATACTAGGAGTGGTGGGTGGAATCAGGCGCAGAGAGCAGGGTTCAGTAGAGTGTCAATTTATTCTCCGGCGCACAAAACGGTCACGCCAACACACAGGGCGCATATACAATTGACCAGCCCAAAACACAGGACCAAAATAGTCCGGAGAATACATACACGAAAACCACCATACAACAGAGTAACAAAAACAATCCTGCACTAAACAAGGGCGGGACAACCTACTATAAATAAGGACGCTAATTAAACTAAAATACACACAGGTGAAACTAAGTTTTTTTATATTAAATAAGACAAAACCAACAGACAAACTAAAAAGGGATCGGTAGTGGCTAGTAGGACGGTGACGACGACCGCCGAGCACCGCCCGAACAGGCAGGGGAGCCAACTTCGGCGGAAGTCGTGACAAAATCGCTGAAGCTGGAGTCTTACATCTCCCTCTCTAACTTTAAGCATCAGCTGTCAGAGCAGCTTACCGATCACTGTACCTGTACACAGCCAATCTGTAAATAGCACACCCAACTACCTCATCCCCATATTATTACTTACCCTCTTGCTCTTTTGCACCAAAGTATCTCTACTTGCACATCAATCACTCCAGTATTAATGCTGAATTGTAATTATTTCGCCTCTATGGCCTACCTCACTACTCTTCTACATTTGCACACACTGTACATAGATTTTTCAAATTGTATTTTCTAATGTGTTATTGACTGTACGTTTGTTTATGTGTAACTCTGTTGTTGTTTTTGTCGCACTGCTTTGCTTTATCTTGGCCAGGTTGCAGTTGTAAATGAGAACTTGTTCTCAACCTACCTACTCTACCTGGTTAAATAAAGGTGAAATAAAAAATTATAAAATAAATAAAAAATAAATTCCGGATTCTGTCAATTCCAAAATAACAGGCCCAATTTGTTCACCGCTAGGGCCTATAATGTTTATAATGAATCATCTGCATAGCTATACGTGAACTGCATAGCTGTATGTCAAGGATCTCAAAGCACTTTGCTAAATGATAAGTAACCTTATCAAGAGTCTTTACATGGAAATGTGCGTCAGTAAGTCACACATATGTAATAACACCAAAACAGATAGACACACAAGTAAGTTATTATCAGAGACATAATTATAAGGTGTTTCATTTAAATGAAAGGTTGTGAGAAAAATGAAAGGTAGACTTAGTCCATAAAGCTTTTAATAGCAATTGTCTCTCAGTTTCCCCTAGGAGTGGTTGTTAGTTTCCCCCAGATGTCCCCAACATCTTCCTGGCAACCCCTCACCCCTGCAAACCCTCTCCCCTGGCAACCCCTCTCTACTGGGTTCCAGCTGGAACATCATACCTCATTAGGGAGAGAGGATGACAAAAATCAATGATAATTTCCCTCTCCCGTAGGGTTCTTTGGTTCTCTTCCTCTATGGTTCCTTCATGGAACAGCTGAACATACAGGGGAGTAGAATTGGTCTTTAGGGAATCCTGTCCTCTCCTCACACCTGAGGTAGACAAGTCATGAATAGACATCTGTTGTCGAACACAAGGCAGTTGTAAAGTAGTACTTATGAAAAAGCACCTTGTCACGGTCGTCCTCCTCATCTGAAGAGGAGAGGCGAGAAGGATCAGAGGACCAAAACGCGGCGTGGTATGTGTTCATAGTGAATATTTAATAAAGAAAGTACTGAACACTGCATACAAAACAATAAACAAATAACGACCGTGAAGCTACAAATTAGACCTGTGCTGACACAAGCCACTAACATAGACAATCACCCACAAACAAACAGGGCAACCCAGGCTACCTAAGTATGATTCTCAATCAGAGACAACTAATGACATAGAAACATAGAAATCCCAAATCATAGAAAATCAAACAGACTGCCCACCCAACTCACGCCCTGACCATACTAAATAAATACAAAACCAAGGAAATAAAAGGTCAGAACGTGACAGTACCCCCCCCCAAAGGTGCAGACTCTGGCCGCAAAACCTTAACCTATTGGGGAGGGTCTGGGTGGGTGTTACGGATACAGTTATCCTGTGTGTGTGTGTATCCTGTGTGTGTGTGTTTCTTTTCTTTTCTCTCCTTCTCCCCTCACAGGTGAAAATCATCACTCCCCAATCAATCAACAATCAGAAGACACACCTCCTCCTGTTTCCTACCCTATCACAGTTCCTTCCCCATGGTTTAAAAACCCCATCATTTGTTTGCTCTGGAGCTCAATCTCTTTGTAAATGCCATGTATGTAGATCTCTCTGTTTCACTCTCTCTTTGTGTCTTAACCTCTCCTTTTGTTTGAGCACCTCCATAGCACTTTGTCATCACCTGTGAGTATTGTTTTTGGTTATGGTGTTTGTATTTGATTGCTGGTGGGAAAAGGGGGAAACCAAGACAAGTCGCCCATGGGCATACACTACCCGTAGGTGAACTTTGTTAAATACACTAGTTAGAACTGGGCGGACCACCCACTGTATTTTTGGTTAGTTAGTTAGCTGTTGTTAAAGTAGGCTAGTCTAGCTTAGGGGTGTTTTTGTATACTTACTTGTATACTGTATACTGATTCTTTGGAAGGCAAAAAGGGTTCTACATAGAACTAGTGATGTTATGTTTGGTACTGGAGCTCTGAGGCATAATCACTAAGCAGCTACGTTCGAAGCAGTATGCCGATGCATGTATCACTTCATCAGAAGTACTCATCAATGATATCCGAAGTTTCATTTGATCATGTCCTTTTTCAAACCGTATGTTGCAAAATGCGATATCCCACCGATTTCGCTGTTTCCAGTGCTTTTTCTGATTCCAAGCAGCTTTCAAACACCGACCTCTACTGGAAACCGCACTTACAATTATCATTAAGATTTTGTACAAAACATCTGATCTGACTGGTAGCTTAGCAGGTAGAGGGAACTATGCAACTAAATTGTTTATAAAATTTCTATTGGAAGGATTTATTAATTTGCAATTATGTCTACTTATGATAAGGTAAAATGTTTATGTTTCTGTTTCTATATGATATGGTAGATATATCCAATGTAACAAACATCTACATTTAGATGGTATTAATATACATTTGCATATATTTCTGTTAATTCCTATACATTCCCGTTAATTGCCATGGAAAGTTTCGACCTCTGAATAATCCCCAAAATGTGCAACCCTACACACACCTATCTATATAAAGTACCACAGTTGACAGTGCATGTCAGAGCAAAAACCAAGCCATGAGGTCGAAGGAATTGTCCGTAGAGCTCAGAGACAGGATAGTGTCGACGACAGATCTGGGGAAGGGTACCAAAACATTTCTGCAGCATTGAAGGTCCCCAAGAATACAGTGGCCTCCATCATTCTTAAATGGAAGAAGTTTGGAACCACCAAGACTCTTCTTAGAGCTGGCCGCCTGGCCAAACTGAGCAATCCGGGGAGAAGGGCCTTGGCAAGGGAGGTGACCAAGAACCCAATGGTCACACTGGACAGAGCTCTAGAGTTCCTCTGTGGATATGGGAGAACCGTCCAGAAGGACAACTATCTCTGCAGCACTCCACCAATCAGGCCTTTATGGTAGTGTCCAGACGGAAGCCACTCCTCAGGAAAAGGCACATGACAGCCCTCTTGGAGTTTGCCAAAAGGCACCTAAAGACTCTCAGATCATGAGAAACAAGATGTCTGGTCTGATGAAACCAAGATTGAACTCTTTGGCCTGAATGCCAAGCATCACGTCTGGAGGAGACCTGGCATGATCCCTATGGTGAAGCATTGTGGTGGAAACATCATGCTGTGGGGATGTTTTTCAGCAGCAGGGACTGGGAGACTAGTCAGGATCGAGGAAAAGATTAATGGAAAAAGTACAGAGCGATCCTTGATGAAAACCTGCTCCAGAGTGCTCAGGACAACAAACTGGGGCGAAGGTTCACCTTCGAACTGGACAACGACCCTAAGCACAGCTTGAAGAACCATACATAGAGGGTTCCAGAGGGAACCCTCTGCAAAGGGATCTACCCAGCACCAAAAAGGGATCCTCTATGGGGACAAACCTAGGAACCATGTATGGCTTCACTTAGCACCTTTTTTTCTAAGAGTGTAACATTCACAATGGTAGCCTCAGGCCTCTGTTCCACAACAACAACAACAGGGAAACACTGGTGTATTTTCAACACCAGGAATCCTCTCACCCCATCTCCCCAGGTTCCTGGTGAGAGTTCCTGGGAAGGAGAAAGACATTGGACGACCCATGACAGTGATCTTCCCTGTCTCACTCTTCACCTGAGACTCATTTTAAATATCTGGATTGGGGATATCCAAGTATTGGCCTTGAAAGTAGAAAGTAGAAGGGATTGTGAGGAAACAGGGATGAAGAGCAATTGAGAGGCAAGAACAAAGCAGAAAAGGGAAGTTGAGATAACAAGAGGATATCAAAAATGGGGAGGAGATATCAACAAGCTAGAGTGGTGTTGGAAAATAATGGAAGGCTATTTTTGGGTCACCAGTGTGAGTGTGTTGCAGCTTGTGAAGCACTAGCAGCTCACATCCACCTCATTCACACTCCGCACAAGCCAATCTATTTCTGTCATCTCCACTGTAGGCTAGTCTGTAGCTCCTCTCAGCCTCTAACAGCCCTTGTCTGTGTGTGTGTGTGTGTGTGTTTGTGTGTGTGTGTGTGTTCTTGAATAGGGAAGCTAGTTGGACTTCATTATAACTTCCTTGTTCTTGTTGACTGAACTTCGGAACTCCAATAAGATGAAGGACTTGGAGAATAGGTCAACAACGTCATAACAGTAAACTTTTACGTGGAAGGTTAACAGGTTAAAGTAATGGTGTGAACGTACTCACGTCGCATTTGACTCCTTTAATACATTTATATTTGTCCCATCCCTCTCTTATTGTTCAAGGGAGAAAAACATCCAATGTCTGGATGAGCTTTGGGAAGTCCAGGGGTAATAGAAAAGTTTCTAAATGACGAAACTCCCCTGCCTCCAGTTCTAAAACTACCTTGAAAATGAAATCGATCAGTTATTTTCCAACTAGTTTCATAGCCTCATCATACCATTTTTTTTTCAATCTCTCCTCATTTTCCCATCTTGATTGACATCTCGAAGTCAATATTTAATTTCAGAAGTCAGTGAGAATATCAACCCTCTGTTGGTGTGGCATTTCACACACAGCAACTGTCCGATCCTTTATGACGGTTGCTGTATAAATGGCAGGATTAACATTGATGGGAGTTTATGGCACATCCTGCTGAGTTCTCGGCAGTCGAGAAGAAAATGTTTGCGTATTCAATGTGACTTTTACCCAGAATAACCCCATGGGGTTCAGAGCTGGGATCAGAGTGAAAGGTTGTCTATAAAATATGCATGCTACGGGAGGGAGGGCCTGAAGTAAAGTGTGTGTGTGTTAGCGTGTGCGTGTTTGCGTGTGTGCATGTGTTTCTGAGTGTGTGTGTGCATGTGTTTCTGAGTGTGTGTTTGCATGTGTTTCTCTTTGTGTGTGTGTGTGTGTGTGTGTGTGTGTGTGTGTATGAGGGGCAAGGAGACTTCCATAACGAGTTATGCTATGAAACTGATTTAAAAGGGCTTTCAGAGGTGCACTTAGCCAAAGCCTGAGAGCTAACTGCTTATGTCATCCACAATTGGCCACTGGAACTAAAATATAACACACTGTAGTCTATTAGCAGAACCACACACAGCAATGACAGGAAGGTTCTTACAGGAAAACAAAGAGACCTTCATCTGACTTGGCTTGAACCACCCGTCTGTGGTTCTCACTATTTGACAAAGTGGTAACATAGACAGTAAACGAACCATGCATTGCATTACAGTGTTTTAGAGCACTGATGTCTTCAAAAGTGAATATAAGTTTGAAATGACAGTATTGAAAACAGACTACTAAATCAATGAGCTATGGTTAGAACCTCTTACTTGGATAATTTTTCTTTTGATGAACACTGGCTAGAAAACATGCATTTGTGACTACTAGTGTAGTCTATAGTAGCCTAGGAGGTAACTAGTTAGAGTATTTAGCACTGTCTTGTAGGAACGTCAGAGAATGATACTGTGACGTGTACCACCGCCTATCACTGGTTATTTGGTTCAAAGTTTCGAGCAGAGTGTTTCGGACTCGAAGCAGGTCCAAAGGAGGGAGGAGGGGGACTTAGAGAACATCAAATAAACATGGCCTGTGTCTTAAATGGCACCCTATTCCCTATATAGTGCATATAATCCTGGTCAAAGATACACAGGGAAAAATATCCTGTAATTTTGACAGTAAATTACAGGCAGCACGGTAGCCAGTAGGTTACTGTAAATTTACAGTAAAATACTGGCAACACAAACTCCAGTAAAACTGGAGATTTACAGGACCTTTACTGAAACACATATTTAAAGCATATTACTCTAACACCTGACTACAGTGACATGTCCTATTTCTATCATTTTCAGTGAATTACTGGTAGCACAGTGGTCAGTAAACTGTTGCAAAATTACATTGCAGGTTGCATAGCGTCAACGATGGGCAGTATTTCTGTTACATGGATTTGATGTAGGTATTTTGGCCCCACTTTATTTGAAGTGCACCTTTTTATATAGGCTTCATACGCACTACATAGATTCTTCACAAATCATCTATAAACATATATCATGCTCGATAAATATTAATAATGTGGCAGAACTGTGTAACAAAACCATCAATTTATTTGTTCACATTAATTCATATTTTATGGAGCATGAAATACAGTTATAGATTATTTGTGATCCATTTATGCAGTGCTTATAAAGCCTATATGAATGCTTTATGAAGCCTTCATAAGATGCACTTCAAATAAAGCAGGATCAGTATTTCAAAAGTTTTCATTCCTATTTTGTTATTTTACTGACCTGCAGTACAATTACTGTATTTTGTAATCAATTATATATTGAACAAAAATATAAACGCAACATGCAACAATTTCAGTTACAGTTCATATAAGGAAATCAGTCAATTTAAATAAATTCCCTAATCTATGGATTTCACATGACTGGGCAGGGGCACAGCCATGGGTTGGCCTGGGAGGGCATAGGCCCACCCACGGGTAGCCAGGCCCAGCCAATCAGAATACATTTTTCCCCACAAAAGGGCTTTATTACAGACAGAATTACTCAGCTGTCTGGGTGGCTGGTCTCAGACGATCCCGCAGGTGAAGAAGCCAGACGTGGAGGTCCTGATCTGGCGTGGTTACACATGGTCTGCAGTTGTGAGGCTGGTTGGACGCACTGCAGCTTATGGCAGAGAAATTAACATTCAATTCTCTGGCAATAGCTCTGGCTGACATTCTTGGAGTCAGCATGCCAATTGCACGCTCCCTTAAAACTTGAGACATCTGTGGCATTGTTGTGTGACAAAACTGCACATTTCAGAATGGCCTTTGATTGTCCCCAGCACAAGGTGTACTTGTGTAATGATCATGCTGTTTAATCAGCTTCTTGATATGCCACACCTGTCAGGTGAATGGATTATCTTGGCAAAGAAGAAATGCTCACTAACAGGAATATAAACAAATGTGTGCAAAACATTTGAGAGAAATAAGCTTTTTGTGCTGACGTAACATTTCTGGGATCTTTTATTTCAGCTCATGAAACCAACACTTTACATGTTGCGTTTATATTTTGTGCAGTATAGTACATTTACTTCGTATTTTCTAATACAAAAAGACACATGCAAGTGGCCCACTTAACTACAACAACATTCTCAGTAATGGTAATATAATATTTCTATTTGCTATGACTTCTTGTTTATCTACCTTAGTTTAATGCACTGCTAAATTACCAAAATATACATGAAACATTTAAATGTCTTGGAATGGCGTAGTCAAAGCCCAGACCTCAATTCAATAGAGAATCTGTGGTATGACTTAAAGATTGCTGTACACCAGCGGAACTCATCCAATTTGAAGGAGCTGGAGCAGTTTTTCCTTGAAGAATGGGCAAAAATCCCAGTAGCTAGATGTGCCAAGCTTATAGAGATATACCCCAAGAGACTTGCAGCTGTATTTGCTGCTGTATTTGCTGCAAAAGGTGGCTCTACAAAGTATCGACTGGGGAGGTGAATAGTTATGCACGCTGAAGTTTTCTGTTTTTTTTGTCTTATTTCTTGTTTGTTTCACAATAAAAAATATTTAGCATCTTCAAAGTGGTGGGCATGTTGTATAAATGAAATGATACAAATCTGCTGGGTCTGGAGCTTGGACTGGGGGCCTGGGAGAAACAGGAACTGGGAACCACAGGGTCAGAGTTGGGATCTGGGTCTGTAGAGGGGAGGAAGAACAGATCCAGAGGTCAATAGTGGTAATTCCCTATGTCCTGCTCACTTTGGATGAAGATGTGGTCTTTGGTCCCTCTTCCGTGCCTCTTCTGGTGGTCTGGTGCTGTGACTGGGTCAGGTGCTGGAACTGGGACTGGTGTTGGATCTGCAGAGGGAAGGAAGGACAACCTGAGGAACTAGCATGATAGTACTCCCCTGTGGCCTGCTCGCTCTGGGCATATGTCTTGATCTTTGTCCTTCCTCCACGCCACTTCTGGTGTGATGATGAATGGTGCCTGGTTCTGGTCTGGTTCTGGTTCTGGTTCTGTGAGAGGGATAAGTGTTGAGGGAGGAATGGGGAAGGTGATGTAGAGGGAGCAGGGGGATAGGGGTGATGGAGGGTATGTCCATCGGCCTGGGCTGGTGTTGGAGGAGGAGCGATGTGGTGGCAAGGGTGGACGCTGGAGGGAACAAACAGGGCCCAGACCCACCTGGTCACAGAGCACTCACAAACAGTTGGTGGGTGAATTCAGTGCGAGTGCCTCCATGAGGGCAGTTCTCTGTATGTACCTTGTGCCATCGATAGAGGAATTTCCTAGTGGGAAGGTAACCATGAACAGATGTCTGAGCAAAATCCTTCTGTTCGGAGTGTGTTTTCAGGGTCATGATGATGGGTTATTGGGTGGGTCCAGGTCTTATCATTTCATTGCAGAGGGCATCTAGCAGGTTGTGTGTGTTGTTGGGTGGTTCTTGGCTGTTCACAAGTCTTGAGATGCCTCCCCACTGACTGCCTGGTGGCCCCCTGTACTGACTTGGCAGTAGACTGGGGTGCTGGGAGGGGTGAAGGTGGTTTGGGGTGTCCGGGGGGTCTGGACTGAAACTGGTTGGCTTGCTGCAGAGTGGGATCATTGGCAGGGAGGGCTAAGGGGGGTGGATCTGCGTCGGTAAGGATCAGGGAGGAGGAGTCAGGGGCAGTAGGCTGTATTGGAGGGAGGTCAAGGGCAGTTGGTAGTGGGAGTGAGGATCAGGGGCAGAGAGGAGCGATCAAAAGAAGTAACGGACGGACGGACATGGGCGGGGCGTGGTACGATGAGGGGTGAGGGGGTTTCTGCACAGTTGGCCGTATTTCCTGCACAGTTTGGGCATGCCGTAGTGGTGGACTGAGCTCTGTTGTTTCCCAGCGTGATGGTGCTGGGAAGGTGTTGGACTCCGGTTGGGTCAATACCCAGTCCAGATGTTGTCTTCGTCCAGGACCCTCCTAGCCGCTGACTTGAGGGTGGCGAACCTGCTTAACCAAACTTTTATGTTATAGTCCTGGATGCATTCATTGTGAAACAGTACTGTAACTGCCTTGGATTCTGTGTCAGAAAGGGGGTATGCTTGGAGTCTGTTCAACAGGGCTGAATCTTTGCACTTTCAGAATTTTCCCCAAAACTGTTTGAGTAACTGGGGGGTCTTAAAACTGGCTTCAAATGATTCCTGTGAACCCCGGTGGTTTCACCAGTTAGTTCAGGTCAGACGGCACAAACCCCATACCTCTCTGGAGAACTGCCATGCTGAATTCCATGTGGGCCATGGTTTCTGGTCTGGCGGTTGTTGTTGTTGATCTTGCTGCTCCCCGGCGATTGTTGGCTCTGTCCTCGGCAGCCTTCTCAATGGGGATTAGCGTCAGCTCCTGGGTTCTTCCAGGTCATCTTGGTCGGGTGGAGGGGTGGTTGTTGTTTTGGGTCTTGGTCTGGTCGTTAGTCTTCTCTGTTTAAAAAAATATATATATATTTTTTTATTTGACCTTTTTTTAACCAGGTAGGCAAGTTGAGAGCAAGTTCTCATTTACAACTGCGACCCGGCCAAGAAAACGCAAAGCAGTTCGACACAACAACACAGAGTTACACATGGAGTAAAACAAACATACAGTACAAAAAACAATATATACAATGTGAGCAAATGAGGTGAGATAAGGGAGGTAAAGTCAATAAAAAGGCCACAGTGGCGAAGTAAATACAATATAGCAATTAAAAACACTGGAATTGTAGATTTGCAGTAGGTGAATGTGAAAAATAGAAATATGGAGGTGCAAGGGAGCTAAAATAAATAAATACAGTAGGGATGAGGTAATTGTTTGGGCTATTGAGATGGGCTATGTACAGGTGCAGTGATCTGTGAGCTGCTCTGACAGCTGGTGCTTAAAGCTGGTGAGGGAGATAAGTGTTTCCAGTTTTAGAGATTTCTGTAGTTCGTTTCAGTCATTGGCAGCAGAGAACTGGAAGGAGAGGCGGCCAAAGGAGTAATTGGCCAGTGAAATACACCTGCTGGAGCGCATGCTACGGGCGGGTGTTGCTATGGTGACCAGCGAGCTGAGATAAGGTGGGACTTTACCTAGCAGGATCTTGTAGATGACCTGGAACCAGTGGGTTTGGCAACGAGTATGAAGCGAGGGCCAGCGAACGAGAGCGTACAGGTCGCAGTGTTGGGTAGTATATGGGGCTTTGGTGACAAAACGGATGGCACTGTGATAGACTGCATCCAATTTGTTGAGTAGAGTGTTGGAGGCTCTTTTGTAAATGAGATCGCCGAAGTCGAGGATCGGTAGGATGGTCAGTTTCATGAGGGTATGTTTTGCAGCATGAGTGAAGGATGCTTTGATGCGAAATAGGAAGCCAATTCTAGATTTAATTTTGGATTGGAGATGTTTGATGTCAGTCGAAGGAGAGTTTACAGTCTAACCAGACAACTAGGTATTTGTAGTTGTCCACATATTCTAAGTCAGAGCCGTCCAGAGTAGTGATGCTGGGTGGGCGGGCAGGTGTAGGCAGCGATCGGTTGAAGAGCATGCATTTAGTTTTACTTGTATTTAAGAGCAGTTGGAGGCTACGGAAGGAGAGTTGTATGGCATTGAAGCTCGTCTGGAGGGTAGTTAACACAGTGTCCAAAGAAGGGCCTGATGTCACGGTCGTCCTCCTCTTCATCCGAAGAGGAGAGACGAGATGGATCTGAGGACCAATACGCGGCGTGGTAAGTGTCCATGGCAAATCTTTAATCAAGAAAAACTGAACACTATACAAACGAGTAACAAAAACAATAAACCAAATACGACCGTGAAGCTACAAAATGAGACCTGTGCTGAAACAAGCCATCAACATAGACAATCACCCACAAACAAACAGTGCAACCCAGGCTACCTAAGTATGATTCTCAATCAGAGACAACTAATGACACCTGCCTCTGATTGAGAACCATACTAGGCCGAAAACATAGAACTGCCCCAAAACATAGAAAAACAAACAGACTGCCCACCCAACTCACGCCCTGACCATACTAAATAAATACAAAACAACAGAAATAAAGGTCAGAACGTGACAGTACCCCCCCCCAAAGGTGCGGACTCCGGCCGCAAAACCTTGACCTATAGGGGAGGGTCTGGGTGGGCGTCTGTCCGCGGTGGCGGCTCTGGCGCGGGACGCGGACCCCACCTCATCATTGTCTTAGTCCGCCTTATTGTCCGCCTCCGTGGCTTTCTCAGCATGACCACCCCTCTCAATGACCCCACTGGACAGAGGGGCAGCTCGGGACAGAGGGACAGCTGCTCGGGACAGAGAGACAGCTGCTCGGGACAGAGAGACAGCTGCTCGGGACAGAGAGGCAGCTGCTCGGGACAGAGAGGCAGCTGCTCGGGACAGAGGGGCTCCGGCAGCAGCTCTGGGCAGAGGGGCTCCGGCAGCAGCTCTGGGCAGAGGGGCTCCGGCAGAGGCGCCGGACGGGCAGAGGGGCTCCGGCAGAGGCGCCGGACAGGCGGGAGGCTCCGGCAGAGGCGCCGGACAGGCGGGAGGCTCCGGCAGAGGCGCCGGACAGGCGGGAGGCTCCGGCAGAGGCGCCGGACAGGCGGGAGGCTCCGGCAGAGGCGCCGGACAGGCGGGAGGCTCCGGCAGAGGCGCCGGACAGGCGGGAGGCTCCGGCAGAGGCGCCGGACAGGCGGGAGGCTCCGGCAGAGGCGCCGGACAGGCGGGAGGCTCCGGCAGAGGCGCCGGACAGGCGGGAGGCTCCGGCAGCGGCGCCGGACAGGCGGGAGGCTCCGGCAGAGGCGCCGGACAGGCGGGAGGCTCCGGCAGAGGCGCCGGACAGGCGGGAGGCTCCGGCAGAGGCGCCGGACAGGCGGGAGGCTCCGGCAGAGGCGCCGGACAGGCGGGAGGCTCCGGCAGAGGCGCCGGACAGGCGGGAGACTCCGGCAGAGGCGCCGGACAGGCGGGAGACTCCGGCAGAGGCGCCGGACAGGCGGGAGACTCCGGCAGAGGCGCCGGACAGGCGGGAGACTCCGGCAGAGGCGCCGGACAGGCGGGAGACTCCGGCAGAGGCGCCGGACAGGCGGGAGACTCCGGCAGAGGCGCCGGACAGGCGGGAGACTCCGGCAGAGGCGCCGGACAGGCGGGAGACTCCGGCAGAGGCGCCGGACAGGCGGGAGACTCCGGCAGAGGCGCCGGACAGGCGGGAGACTCCGGCAGAGGCGCCGGACAGGCGGGAGACTCCGGCAGAGGCGCCGGACAGGCGGGAGACTCCGGCAGAGGCGCCGGACAGGCGGGAGACTCCGGCAGAGGCGCCGGACAGGCGGGAGACTCCGGCAGCGGCGCCGGACAGACAGGACCACCTGCAGGGAGGAGACAGAGAGACAGCCTGGTGCGTGGGGCTGCCACAGGTACCACCAGGCTGGGGAGCCCTTCAGGAGGCTTGGGGTTAGGAGGAGGCACCTGAAGGACCGGGCTGTGGGGGAGCACTGGAGCTCTGGTGCGCAACCTTGGCACCACCTCCCCAGGCTGGATAACCACTCTAGCCCGGACCGTCCAGAGTGCAGGCACAGGTTGAACCGGGCTGTGGGTAAGCACGGGAGATCTAGTGCTTACTACACGCACCTCTCCCTTCGGCTCCATTCCCACATTCGCCCGGCACGAGCGGAGCGCGGGCAGAGGACGCACTGCACCCTCCCAGCGCCCCGGAGACACAGCACGCAGAGCCGGCGCAGGATACCCTGGGCCAAAACTGCGTACCGGCGACCAGACCCGCTGAGCAGGCACCATACGCCCTGGCTCGATGCCCGCACTCGCATGACACTCTCGGGGGGCTGTCCCATAGCGCACCGGGCTATGGGCACGTACTGGCGACACCGTGCGCTTAACCGCATAACACGGTGCCTGCCCAGTATCTCGCTGCTTATAATAAGCACGAGGAGTGAGCGCAGGTCTGCTACCTGGCTTAGCTCCACCCCTCGTGTGCCCCCCCCCCAAAAAAATTTGGGGCTGTCTCTCGTACCTGTCGCACTGCCGTGCTGCCTCCTCATATCGCCGCCGCTCAGCTTTCGCTGCCTCCAGCTCTGCTTTGGGGCGGCGATATTCCCCAGCCTGTGCCCAGGGTCCCTCTCCGTTCAGTATCTCCTCCCATGTCCAGGAGTCCTGTGATACCGGCCGCTGTTGTTGCTGCTGCTGCTGCTGCTGTCGTCGCTGTTTTCTACCACGCCGCTTGGTCCTTGGTTGGTGGGTGATTCTGTCACTGTGTTTGGTGTCACAGGATAGGACTGTTTTGCGTTTTCACATTTCTTGTTTTTGTTAGTTTGTTCATGTGTAGCGATTTATTAAAACATGAATAACCACCACGCTGCGCTTTGGTCCGCTTCTCTTCCTCCTACAGACGAACGCCGTTACACCTGAAGTATACAGAATGTTGTCGTCTGCGTAGAGGTGGATCAGAGACTCACCAGCAGCAAGAGCGCCATCATTGATGTATACAGAGAAAAGAATTGGCCCAAGAATTGAACCCTGTGGCACCTTTATAGAGACTGCCAGAGGCCCGGACAATAGGCACTCCGATTTGACACACTGAACTCTATTGGAAAAGTAGTTGGTGAACCAGGCGAGGCAATCATTTGAGAAACCGAGGCTGTTGAGTCTGCTGATGAGGATGTGGTGATTGACAGAGTCGAAAGCCTTGGCCAGGTCAATGAATACGGCTGCACAGTATTGTTAAGATATTGTTTAGGACCTTGAGCGTGGCTGAGGTGCACCCATGACCAGCTCGGAAACCAGATTGCATAGTGGAGAAGGTACGGTGGGATTCAAAATTGTCGGTAATCTGTTTGTTAACTTGGCTTTTGAAGACCTTAGAAAGGCAGGGTAGGATAGATAGAGTTCTGTAGCAGTTTGGGTCAAGAGTGTCCTCCCCTTTGAAGAGGGGGATGACTGCAGCTGCTTTCCAATCTTTGGGAATCTCAGACAACACGAAAGAGAGGTTGAACAGGCTAGTAATAGGGGTTGCAACAATTTCGGCAGATAATTTTTAGAAAGAAAGATTGTCCAGATTGTCTAGCCCAGCTGATTTGTAGGGGTCCAGATTTTGCAGCTCTTTCAGAATATCAGCTGACTGGATTTGGGTGAATGAGAAATTGGGAAGGCTTGGGCGAGTTGCTGTGGGGGGTGCAGTGCTGTTGACCGGGGTAGGTGTAGGTGGAAAGCATGGCCAGCCGTAGAAAAATACTTATTGGAATTCTCAATTATAGTGGATTTATCGGTGGTGACAGAAGTTCCTATCCTCAG
Source organism: Oncorhynchus clarkii lewisi (assembly GCF_045791955.1). Taxonomy (NCBI): domain Eukaryota; kingdom Metazoa; phylum Chordata; class Actinopteri; order Salmoniformes; family Salmonidae; genus Oncorhynchus; species Oncorhynchus clarkii. The sequence continues at coordinate 12,016,831 of NC_092175.1, read as the reverse complement.
TGCAGTGGGCAGCTGAGAGGTGTTCTTATTCTCCATGGACTTTACAGTGTCCCAGAACGTTTTTGAGTTTGTGTTGCAGGAAGCAAACTTCTGCTTGAAAAAGCTTGCCTTGGCTTTTCTAACTGCCTGTGTATATTGGTTTCTAACTTCCCTGAAAAGTTGCATATAACGGGGGCTGTTCGATGCTAATGCAGAACGCCACAGGATGTTTTTGTGCTGGCTAAGGGCAGTCAGGTCTGGAGAGAACCAAGGGCTATATCTAATCCTGGTTCTAAATTTCTTGAATGCGGCAAGCTTATTTAAGATGGTGAGGAAGGCATTTTTAAAGAATAACCAGGCATCCTCTACTGATGGGATGAGGTCAATATCCTTCCAGGATACCCAGGCCAGGTCGATTAGAAAGGCCTGCTCGCTGAAGTGTTTCAAGGAGCGTTTGACAGTGATGAGTGGAGGTCATTTGACCACTGACCCATTACGGATGCAAGCAATGAGGCAGTGATCGCTGAGATCTTGGTTGAAAACAGCAGGGGTGTATTTAGAGGACAAGTTGGTTAGGATGATATCTATGAGGATGCCCGTGTTTACGGCTTTGGGGTTGTACCTGGTAGGTTCATTGATAATTTGTGTGAGATTGAGGGCAACAAGCTTAGATTGTTGGATGGCCGTGGCGTTAAGCATGTCCCAGTTTAGGTCACCTGGCAGCACGATCTCTGAAGATAGATGGGGGAAATATGGTGTCTAGAGCACAGCTGGGGCCAGAGGGTGGTCTATAGCAAGCGGCAACAGTGAGAGACTTGTTTTTAGAGAGGTGGATTTTTAGAAGAAGAAGTTGAAATTGTTTGGGTACAGACCTTGATAGTAGGACAGAACTCGGCAGGTTATCTCTGCAGTAGATTGCAACACCGCCCCCTTTGGCCATTCTATCTTGTCGGAAAATCTTGTAGTTAGGGATGGAGATTTCAGAGTTTTTGGTGGTTTTCCTAAACCAGGATTCAGACACGGCTAGGACATCTGGGTTGGCAGAGTGTGCTAAAGCAGTGAATAAAACAAACTTAGGGAGGAGGCTTCTAATGTTAACATGCATGAAACCAAGGCTTTTACGGTTACAGAAGTCAACATAAGAGAGCGCCTGGGGAATAGGAGTGGAGCTAGGCACTGCAGGGCCTGGATTAACCTCCACATCGCCAGAGGAACAGAGGAGGAGTAGGATAAGGGTACGGCCAAAAGCCATGAGAATTGGTCGTCTAGGACGTCTGGAACGGAGAGTAAAAGGAGCAGTTTTCTGGGGGCGATAAAATAGATTCAAGGTATAATGTACAGACAAAGGTATGGCAGGATGTGAATACAATGGAGGTAAACCTAGGCATTGAGTGATGACGAGAGAGATATTGTCTCTAGAAACATCATTGAAACCAGGTGATGTCATCGCATATGTGGGTGGTGGAACTGATGGGTTGGATAAGATATATTGAGCAGGGCTAGAGTCTCTACAGTGAAATAAGCCAAGAAACACTAATCAGAACAGCAATTGACAAGGCAAATTGACATTAAGGAGAGGCATGCTTTGCCGAGTGATCATAAGGGTCCAGTGAGTAGTGAGGTTGGTTGGGGTCACGGCGAATTCAGACAGCTAGCCGGGCCATAGGTAACAAGCTAGCAGAAGGCGGAGGTCTGTTTTTAGCCACCTTGTGCATTTCTGTCGGTAGATTAGTGGGGTTCCGTGTGGTAGAGGGGACCAATCCATTTGTCAAAATAATTATAGTTGTAGTGGCCCAGGAAAATTGTCCGATAGACCTATTCAGCTAGCAGCCAATATGCTCAAGACAGCTAACGATTAGCGGGCCGAAGTTAGCAGATGGGCGTTCAGGTTATGTCGCGACGGAGGGGCCAGTTGAATAACTCCCTTGGGCAGATAACGTTGGTAGTCCAGTCATGATGGCCCAGTGGGGCTCCGCATCGGCAGTAAAACGGGTCCGGCTAGGTGACTGTAGCCCAGGAGTGGCTGATGGAACTCTTCAGCTGGCTAGCTCTGGGATAATTGGTGTTTGCTCCTGAATCGACGTTAGCCAATAGTCACTCGGATAGCAGCTAGCTAGCTGCAAGATCCAAGTGAAAATGTCCAGAGCTTGCGGTAGGAATCCGGGGAAATGAAGAGAAAATAGGTCCGGCATGCTCTGGTCTGAGTCGCGTTGTACAAAACTGACGATAGCTTTCTGAGCTAAAGGATAGCTGATGACCGCTAGCCGTGGTTAGCTGAATACTAACGTTAGCTAGTGAACTGGCTAGCTTCTGTTGTGGATTTCAGATCTGAGGTGATTATTACTTTTAAAAGAAACAAACAGATTCGCACCACGGTTCTGCAGGGGGAGGAAGGAAAAACCTCAGAGCGAGCAGACACACCTGGTAGCCTGTGGCCATAGGTCAATGGAAGCACTCTCCTGTGGTCTGCTACCTCCAGGCATAGGTTGATGTCTTTGGTCCTTCCTCCGTGCCTCTGGTTCTGGTGGTGATGCTGTCTGGTTTGGTCTCTCCTTCTGTTGGTCTGCTCTGGGTGGTTGGCAGTCTGCTGGTCCTGGTTTGGTTGGTGGTGGCCTGAGGAGGGCAGATGGAAAACAAATGCGGGAGAGGAGGGCTGCAGGCCAAGGGTAGAGGGAGTAAGGCTCCCCTTGGAAGCACTCTACTAGCCTCGATGGCCTGCAGTCCGTCGTCTCCTCCTCAGGCAGTTGGTCCGGTACTAGTTCTGAATGCTGAGGAGGTGTTCGTGTGGTCCATGGACTGGGGAGTCAGATCGGGCCACTATTACCCTTCTGTGTTCCCCAGTCCTTCAGGCAGTTCTGACCTTATCCACAGGACCAGAAAGATGGAGCTGTCAAGACACTGACACCGTTGTTGCCTTCTGGTCAGTCCAAAGAAAAGGATAGAAGAGAGAGGGTAGAGAGAGGGACACAACCACAGAAAATCTCCACCACGCAGGGTTGTGTGTAATAAAGAGAAACCAGCTTTGTTGGTACTGTATATGTTAATGAGCAAGCGATTCTTCCCCTCCCAAAAATGTTTTGCACCATCATTTACAGAACGCTGCTGTAAATATGCAGCAAAACATGTAATACAATACTTTCTGTAAAATTGTTTTGGAACATTTGCAGAATGCCACTGAGCCCCCATAATGCATCTCTTTACAGTACTGTACTGTAATTTAGAGTATCTAACTGTAATTTTTTACTGTATATTTACAGAAATTTGTTACAGTGTAGTGCACACTATATATTGAATATGGTGCCATTTCAGACCCTGTATAGACTTCAGAGGATGGAAGCTTAGCATGGAGGCTATTTGTTCAATTATCTTTCACAGTGGGAAGTGAACTCTAAAACCCCTAGCTATTACCAGGTTTAACAACTGACATGCAGGGGAAATGAAAAATAAAATCTAATAAAATCTACAATGAAAGAGCAATGGTTGTAAGATTTCTTATGATTGTATGAGAGAGAGAGAGAGAGAGATGAAGAGGTAAATAATGAGTGGAGCAGTGAGCCATGTACTGTACAGAAAATACTGTCATGCAGTATCATTTTGATTTTACATTCTCTGGCCACAAGAAACAAGTTCAACATCTGCAATTGGAGGGGGAATTCAATGTCGCTATTAGATCCTACTGACTGCGAAAAAAATGTTTCAACAGAAAACCGGCAGATGGTACATTATTGAACCCATGTATACTGTGAGAGAAGTATGACTCTCCCACTGCCAGCAACCCAATTTTCTCAGAAACAACAGAACACAACAACCCCAAAGACAGTAACAAACATTAGAATGGCACTTTGAAGTACACAGTAAATCAAGGAGAGTGGAAATCACAGAGTAAAAACATTTCGAGTTAAATTGAGTGTTGATAACTTAAGTTGATTGGGACTGAGTACTTTTAAATCCATTAAGAGTAAACAGAGACAGTGGCCGTGTCCGAATACCCGTACTTGTGTCCTAAATAGTAAGCTGTTTGAGTATGCAAAACAAGTATGTGACATTTTCTAAAATCAAATATGCTTTAAATGGTGTTATACTGATGTCGTACTGATACTTTGACAAAAGCTGATAATCGTATATGGGGATGTGCTACCGAAATGAACTCATAACGCGAAAACGACATTCTCTCTGAGCCTCTTTACTGTGTCGCCACCATGCTCGATGCGAGGTACAAGGACCGCTACTTCGATGCAGACAAGGAACAGAGTTTACTTCAAATGTTTCATACACAGCTGGACAAGATGGAAACGGACACAGTGACAGTGCGCGCCGATTAAGAGAGGCCCCGGACAGACAGAGCTGAAACTTCACTGCTTGACATGTAAGATGAAATCCTGGTTGAGCCTGAACAAATGAACAATGAAACAGCACAGCAAGTAAAGAAACAGGTTTTGATTATGTTTAAACTGGTAAAGGGGAGATACGTAAATGCCAACAAAATAACTTTTTGGTGTGTGTGTGTGTGTGTGTGTGTGTGTGTGTAACCTTTATTTAACTAGGTAAGTCAGTTAAGAACAAATTCTTGTTTACAATGGCGGCCAAACCCGGAAGACGCTGGGCCAATTGTGGGCCGCCCTATGGGACTCCCAATCACGGCCGGATGTGACACATCCTGGAATCTAACCAGGGACTGTAGTGACGCCTCTTGCACTGAGATGCAGTGCCTTAGACCGCTGCGTCCATGTGTGTGTGTTAACTATTTAACTGTACTAGAATGCTTAAATATCGGTTATCAGTATAGTTTTATTTGGCAAGGAAAATATTGGATATCTGTATCAGCCAAAAATGTCTTATCGGTGCAACCCTATTTAGAATGCAATTAGTGTCCTGTCCTCGCAGGCTGCCGGCCTGGTGTAGTATCAGATAGGGCCAAGTAGTGGAATAGTGATTTTACAGGGTGAATGGTTAGTTGTTTTTTTCTCCCCTTTTCCCCGTCTTTTTTCCCTTCCCTTTTTGTGTCACAAAGTGTAATGAAATTACCCTCCAGAACAGTAGGTGGCAACACAGGGCTAAAAAAGAGAAATTGATAAATAGGGAGGCGTGACACTCCAGTACCGTAGGTAGCGATGTATCCACCTCTCGCTGCAATCTGCCGATACAAATTTAAAGAATAAAAAGAAGTACTCCCCTCTGTTCTGACATGCATTCTAAATGTAAGTTGTGTGTGATGTAAAATTGCTGGACAATCCTCCCTCTTAAATGGATACCAATAGAGATTGGATAACACACTGCAAGGCACCTTAACATGACACATTAAGGAATACGTAAATTACTTCACACCTTTAAATAGGGCCATATAGACCCTAAAATAGTGATGAGTTTGACTCCACAGGAGTTGAATTAACTCTTGCGATTATATTGTGAGAGTAAACATTACTCTAAAATAATTTACTCTAGAATACTGAACAACACAGCAGAGTTAAAAAAGCAAGAGTTATTGTCAATTAATACTATACAGAGTGAAACGCAATTACGCAGAGTTAAATATCAACACTAAATTCTGAAAAAATAACTCTGTAGCCAGAGTACGTTTGACTCTTTTTAGACAGCATGGGACCAAATGTTATCTGTGGCAGAGCAACATTTTCTTCAATTAGAGCAAAATTTACTCTGTAATTTGTACTGTGTACCACCACAAACAGAACAATATTTTGTGATTGGTTGCCAGCAGAGATTCTAGGGGCACTAGACATATTAACTATTACAGACTAAATCATTCTACTAGGACAGTCTTACTTCTTTGTGGAAGCTGTATTACCTTGCCATGGTTGCTAGGAGACTACGGGGCCTCAGGTATCTAGGCTCTACTCTGTCATTCTGGAGGCCTCCTGACTTCACCAGGGGAATTAGAGCTAAAAGTCTGAATGTTGTGTTGTAAGGACTGATTCCAAAATTGAACTGCAGGAAAATCTGCTTTCCGTCAAATATGTGCAGCTGCTGAATGGAGAATTTAGTACTATAACATTATTTGGTTCAACTTCCCCTCATGTTATGATAGCAGAGTTCCTGTCCATCTTCCAAAAACATCTGAAAACCTAACTCTTCACAAAGTATCTTGATTAAATCCCACAAAAAAGGGAATAACACGCACTTGTCTTATCTTACTAGCACTGACTTTGCTGATGTCTACTTGATTGAGTAAAAATGTTCTTACTATGACTATTGGTTAGAGCCTGTAAGTAAGCATTTCACTGTAAGGTCCTGTTGTATTCGGCACACGTGACAAGTAAACTTTGATTTGATATGTGGTTGTCTCACCTAGCTATCTTGAGATGCATGCACTAACTGTAATTCACTCTGGATAAGGGCGTCTGCTAAATTACTAAAATGTCAATATAAAATTTTGATTTTACATGTGAAAGTATGTACATTTCGTAAGTGGTTTGAGGAGAAGAGGTTTAGGATAGATGGAAAGAGAAGATTGTGTGAGTAAAGAGTGACTAGAGAGAAGAGCCACCTAAAGGATCATTTCTGCTACATGTTAGATTTGCCTGATCTATTGTTTCACAGCAGTTCAGATCTCAGCCAGACAGGGCCAGTAGTGTTCTGTCTCTCAGGTTGCCCCATTGAGCACTGCATTACCTTCGCCTCACCTTCTCTCTCTTCTCATGCCTTCTCTCCTTTCTTCTATTCTCATCTCTTTCTCATTATAAGGTTTCTACGTCTGTGAACAAAGACGTTGACAGTTTAGTTTTACCCCATGCATAATCCCAAATAATGTATTTCCAAAAGGGGAGTGGGGCCTCGTCAATGAAATTGATTTGTAGTGCCCGTGTAGATTATCCGACATGCCGGTCCGATCGATCCCAGACTCGTTCGCTTCGCAAAAGGCCTTTGACTCGTTCATTAAAACTGGCATTGGCGGTGCGATTGAAACCTGTGAAAGAGACAGTGTGACGTCAGACAGACAGTAGAGGATAAAAACACTCATCTTATGTCTTTCTCTCTCTCTCTCGCTCTCCATTTCTGTCTTTTGCCGCGGGGCATTTTTGTTTTGAGAGAAAGGTGTCACATACCTGGCTCCCTGTGTAATACTGTATCTGGTCTGCAACCCATTGGTTGAGGGCTCAGGAAGGGCTCCGGTGCTAAGGCAGGCAATGCTTAAGGCTGAGAAAAGGCCTTCTTGGCACCTCCTGTTCCCTCTGCTGCGTTGGGACTTGCTACAGGAGACTTTCTAGCAGAGGCACCATGAAAAAGATGCTCCGAGCTAATGACCTATTCATTTTGTGGTGACAGGCAGAAGGGATGTGTCTGGACTTTGACCATGTGGGCTGCTTTAGTTCTGTGTGGCCCGCTAGTCCTGCTTTTTTTCTAAAATATACATTATCCCTGAAACACACTGATTTGAATGTTTTTGAGCCCTCAAACTCAACTCTAGACCTCAAAGCCAGTTCCACTGTATTTTTTCATTGCTCCCCTCTAATCAGGGACTGATTTAGACCTGGGACACGAGGTGTGTGCAATTAATCATCAAGTAGAACAGAAAACCATCAGGCTACAGACCTCGTAGTGTAAGAGTTGAATACCCCTGTTTTAGAGAACTCACATCTATGATGAATGTATCTATGATGTAATACCCCACTACCTCTAGCTGTGATATAATATTCCTGTATATGTCAGCGTCGGCCTAGCGTATCTCTTTGAAGCTCCTCTATAACGCCAACAGCCATGTAACACCCCTGTATGTATAGTGAACAAAAATATAAAAGTAACATGTAAAGTATTGGTCCCATGTTTCATGAGCTGAAATTAAGATTCTAGACATTTTTCATATGCACAAAAAGCTTATTTCTCTCAAATTTTGTACACAAATTTGTTTGCATCTCTGTCATTAAGTATTTCTCCTTTGCCAAGATAATCCATCCACCTGACAGGTGTGTCCAATCAAGAAGCTGATTAAACAACATTGATATCTTTCTTGTGATGATGACAACTGCGTTGGAGTTTATAACGCCACTTCCCGCCCTTTTGCTCCATGCTGGCTGAAGACCTAGCTAGCCAGTAACTAGCTAACACCAGACACAGATGAAAGGGGAAACATACAGTATCGGTATCCATAGATGAATAGGGTAAACTTTTAATTATATTTGCTGACACCTACAGTTAAATTTTTTGCACCAGTAGAGTAGCTACATACAGTGCCTTGCGAAAGTATTCGGCCCCCTTGAACTTTGCGACCTTTTGCCACATTTCAGGCTTCAAACATAAAGATATAAAACTGTATTTTTTTTGTGAAGAATCAACAACAAGTGGGACACAATCATGAAGTGGAACGACATTTATTGGATATTTCAAACTTTTTTAACAAATCAAAAACTGAAAAATTGGGCGTGCAAAATTATTCAGCCCCCTTAAGTTAATACTTTGTAGCGCCACCTTTTGCTGCGATTACAGCTGTAAGTCGCTTGGGGTATGTCTCTATCAGTTTTGCACATCGAGAGACTGACATTTTTTCCCATTCCTCCTTGCAAAACAACTCGAGCTCAGTGAGGTTGGATGGAGAGCATTTGTGAACAGCAGTTTTCAGTTCTTTCCACAGATTCTCGATTGGATTCAGGTCTGGACTTTGACTTGGCCATTCTAACACCTGGATATGTTTATTTTTGAACCATTCCATTGTAGATTTTGCTTTATGTTTTGGATCATTGTCTTGTTGGAAGACAAATCTCCGTCCCAGTCTCAGGTCTTTTGCAGACTCCATCAGGTTTTCTTCCAGAATGGTCCTGTATTTGGCTCCATCCATCTTCCCATCAATTGTAACCATCTTCCCTGTCCCTGCTGAAGAAAAGCAGGCCCAAACCATGATGCTGCCACCACCATGTTTGACAGTGGGGATGGTGTGTTCAGCTGTGTTGCTTTTACGCCAAACATAACGTTTTGCATTGTTGCCAAAAAGTTCAATTTTGGTTTCATCTGACTAGAGCACCTTCTTCCACATGTTTGGTGTGTCTCCCAGGTGGCTTGTGGCAAACTTTAAACAACACTTTTTATGGATATCTTTAAGAAATGGCTTTCTTCTTGCCACTCTTCCATAAAGACCAGATTTGTGCAATATACGACTGATTGTTGTCCTATGGACAGAGTCTCCCAGCTCAGCTGTAGATCTCTGCAGTTCATCCAGAATGATCATGGGTCTCTTGGCTGCATCTCTGATCAGTCTTCTCCTTGTATGAGCTGAAAGTTTAGAGGGACGGCCAGGTCTTGGTAGATTTGCAGTGATCTGATACTCCTTCCATTTCAATATTATCGCTTGCACAGTGCTCCTTGGGATGTTTAAAGCTTGGGAAATCTTTTTGTATCCAAATCCGGCTTTAAACTTCTTCACAACAGTATCTCGGACCTGCCTGGTGTGTTCCTTGTTCTTCATGATGCTCTCTGCGCTTTTAACGGACCTCTGAGACGATCACAGTGCAGGTGCATTTATACGGAGACATGCTTACACACAGGTGGATTGTACTTATCATCATTAGTCATTTAGGTCAACATTGGATCATTCAGAGATCCTCACTGAACTTCTGGAGAGAGTTTGCTGCACTGAAAGTAAAGGGGCTGAATAATTTTGCACGCCCAATTTTTCAGTTTTTGATTTGTTAAAAAAGTTTGAAATATCCAATAAATGTCGTTCCACTTCATGATTGTGTCCCACTTGTTGTTGATTCTTCACAAAAAAACACAGTTTTATATCTTTATGTTTGAAGCCTGAAATGTGGCAAAAGGTCGCAAAGTTCAAGGGGGCCGAATACTTTCGCAAGGCACTGTAGCTATATAAACCACGTCCCTCTGCAAACACACCTTCTCCGATGTTGATTACAAGGCAATACTTACTTAAATTAGGTAAGAGAATATGATGTTACCATTAATTTTGTTAAACTGTTCCAAAGTATTCCCATGCAGAATAGAGAGATATGCGAGATGGTATAAAAATGTACGCAAGGTTGAAATCATTATTTTTTTGTCAAATATGATATCTGTTTGGGATTCTTGCATCAATTTGCAGTGTACAAATTATTTGTAGTTATGTGCCGCCCTCCTAACCATCTGCTCAAGGCCCGCGGATGAATCTAGTTGACGATCCCTGCGTCACTAGTTACTAGTTACCAAAAATTGTAATCAGTAAGATAACTTTTGGATTACCCAAACTCAGTAACAATCTGATCTCACTCCAATATATTTTAATAGACAGTTAGCAAAAAGAGATAAGATCTTGCTACCATGGAAAGGAAAATACCTGTCCATTTGTGGAAAAATCACCCGGATGAATTCTTCAGTCATATCCCAGTTTACCTACAGTATTTGCTTATGGTCTTGCCTACACCTAGTGAACAGTTATTTAAATTATATGAGAAAATAATATTCAATTTTATTCGGAACGACAAGCCAGACAAAGTTAAACGGAAGAAATGATTCAATATGACAGCATTAGACCTCTCACTTAAGGCTTCAGTCATACAAAAGTCATACTTAAATTTGAGTGTGGTCTATAGCAAATTAATACGAATGTCTCACCCTATGTTCAAGAATGGCCTTTTTCCCTTTATTCAGATCTCAACCTCTCACTTTCAGTTATTTGAAAAGGAAATAATCTATCAAATATCGCTATTTTTAAAACAAGCCATAGATAGTTGGCTGTAATTTCAATTTCATCCACCAGAAAACAAAAACAAATAATACAACAAATATTGTTATTAAACTCAAACATACTGATAGATAAAAAACAACATTATTTTTGGAAAAAATGTTTAAAAAAGGTACAATCTTTGTAAATGATATCATTAATAGGACTGGTGTAGTTACTGTCACGCCCTGACCTTAGAGAGCCTTTTTATTTCTCTATTTTGTTAGGTCAGGGTGTGATTTGGGTGGGCATTCTAGTTTTCTATTTCTTTGTTGGCCAGGTAGGGTTCAAATCAGAGGCAGCTGTCTATCGTTGTCTCTCTGGGAATCATACTTAGGCAGCCTGTTTTCCACCCTAGTTTGTGGGATCTTGTCTTTGTATAGTTGCTGTTTAGCGCTACAGAGCTTTACGTTCGTTTATATAAAAATATCTATATTTTTGGTGTTCATTTAATAAAGTACGATGAACACTTTCCACGCTGTGCTTTGGTCTCATTCAATTGACGACGGACGTAACAGTTACAGTTGAAGTCAGAAGTTTACATACACCTTAGCCAAATACATTTGAAATCAGTTTTTCACAATTCCTGACATTTAATCCTAGTAAAAATTCCCTGTCTTCAGTCAGTTAGGATCACTACTTTATTTTGAGAATGTGAAATGTCAGAATAATAGTTGAGAGAATGATATATTTCAGCTTTTATTTCTTTCATCACTTTTCTAGTGGGTCAGGAGTTTACATGCACTCGATTTGGTAGCATTGCCTTTAAATTGTTTTCCTTTTCACAAGCTTCCCACAGTAAGTTGGGTGAAGGCCTCCTTGTTCGCACACACTTTTTCAGTTCTGCCCACACATTTTCTATAGGATTGAGGTCAGGGCTTTGTGATGGCCACTCCAATACCTTGACTTTGTTGTTCTTAAGCCATTTTGCCACAACTTTTGTAGTATGCTTGGGGTCATTTGACAACCAAGCTTTAACTTCCTGACTGATGCCTTGAGATGTTGCTTCAATATATCCACATAATTTTCCTGCCTCATGATGCCATCAACTGTGAAGTGCACCAGTCCCTCCTGCAGCCAAGCACCCCCACAACATGATGCTGCCACCCTGGGGGGATGTATTTCAAAACATTTCTGCAGTATTGAACGTCCCCAAGGAGACAGTGGCCTCCATCATTCTTAAATTGTAGAAGTTTGTAACCACCAAGATGCTTCCAAGAGCTGGCTGCCAGGCCAAACTGGTTACTCTGAAAGAGCTCCAGAGTTCCTCAGTGGAGATGGGAGAACTATCTCTGCAGCATTCCACCAAATAGGCTTTTATGCTAGTGGCCAGACGGAAGCCACTGCTCAGTAAAAGCCCGCTTGGAGTTTACCAAAAGGCAGGTAAAGGACTCCCAGACCAGGGGAAACAAGATTCTCTGGTCTGATGAAACCAAAATTGAACTCTTTGGCCTGAATACCAAGCATTACATCTGGAGGAAACCTGGCACCATTCCTATGGTGAAGCATGGTGGTGGCAGTATCATGTTGTGGGGATGTTTTTCAATGGCAGGGACTGGGAGACTATTCAGGATCGAGGGAAAGATGAATGGAGCAAGTACAGAGAGATCCTTGATGAAAACCTGCTCCAGAGTGTTCAGGACCTCAGACTGGTGCGAAGGTTCACCTTCCAACAGGACAACGACCCTAAGCACACAGCCAAGACAACGCAGAAGTGGATGCGGGGCGCTGTCCTCAGATAATTGCATGGTGTGCTTTCACCATAAAGCCTTTTTGAAATCTGACACAGTGGCTGGATTAACAATAAGTTAAGCCTTGTTTTGATGTATGAGACTTGTATGTTAATGAATGTTAAATATTTATATTTCTGTAATTTGAATTTCGCGCTCTGCAATTTCACCAGATGGTGTCGAGGTGGGTCGCTAGCGGAACGCCTGCGCCAGAAAGGTTGACAAACCTCCAAACGAGCTTCAATGCCATATAACACTCCTTCTGTGGCCTCCAACTGCTTTAAAATGCTAGTAAAAACTAAGTGCATGCTCTTCAACCGATCGCTGTCCACAACCGCCCGCCCGACTAGCATCACTACTCTGGACGGTTCTGACTTAGAATATGTGAACTACAAATACCTAGGTGTCTGGTTAGACTGTAAACTCTCCTTCCAGACTCACATTAAGCATCTCCAATCCAAAATGTAATCTAGAATCGGCTTCCTATTTTGCAACAAAGGGGATGTAGTCAATCACAGTGCCAGTCGTTTTGTCAGCAAAGCCCTATATCCTACCCACCGCTGTGACCTGTATGCTCTCGTTGGCTGGCCCTCGCTACATGTTCGTCGCCAAACCCACAGGCTCCAGCTCATCTGTAAGTTGTTGCTAGGTAAAGCCCCTCTTTATCTCAGTTCACTGATCACCATAGCAACACCCACCTGTAGCACGTGCTCCAGCAGGTATATTTCCCTGGTCATCCCCAAAGCCAACAATTACTTTGACTGCCTTTCCTTCCAGTTCTCTGCTGCCAATGACTGGAACAGATTGCAAAAATCACTGAAGCTGGAGACGTATATTTCCCTCTCTAACTGTAAGCATCAGCTGTTAGAGCAGCTTACCGATCAATGTACCTGTACACAGCCAATCTGTAAATAGCACACCCAACTACCTCATCCCCATATTGTTATTTATGTGTTTGCTCTTTTGACCCCCACTATCTCTATTTGCACATCATCACCTGCACATCTGTCACTCCAGTGTTTATGCTAAATTGAAATTATTTCGCCTCTATGGCCTATTTATTGCCTTACATCCCTAATCTTCTACATTTGCACACACTGAACATAGATGTTTCTATTGTGTTATTGACTGTACGTTTGTTTATGTGTAACTGTGTTGTTGTTTTTGTTGCACTGCTTTGCTTTGTCTTGGCCAGGTCGCAGTTGTACATAAGAACTTGTTCTCAACTGGCCTACCTGGCTAAATAAAGGTTAAATAAAAAAATATATAGGTCCAGGATGGCAGGAAGCTTGGTCCCAGTGATGTACTGGGCCGTACGCACTACCCTCTGTAGCGCCTTACGGTCAGATGCCGAGCAGTTGCCATACCATGTGGTGATGCAAACAGTCAGGATGCTCTTGATGGTGCAGCTGTAGAACATTTTGAGGATCTGTGGACCGATGCCAAATCTTTTCAGTCTCCTGAGGGGGAAAAGGTTTTGTCGTGCCCTCTTCACGACTGTCTTGGTGTGTTTGGACCATGATAGTTAATTGGTGATGTGGACACCAAGGAACTTGGAACTCTCACTCCACTACAGCCCCATCGATGTTAATGTGGGCCTGTTCGGCTCGCTTTTTCCTGTATTCCACGATCAGCTCCTTTATCTTGCTCACATTGAGGGATAGGTTGTTTCCCTGGCACCACACTGCCAGTTCTCTGACCTTCTCCCTATAGGCTGTCTCATCATTGTCGGTGATCCGGCCTTCATCAGAAAACTTAATGACGGCGTTGGAGTCGTGCTTGGCCATGCAGTCGTGGGTGAACAGGCAGTACAGCAGGGGACTAAATACACACCCCAGACGCGCCACAGTGTTGAGGATCAGTGTGGCAGACGTTGTTGCCTCTCCTTACCACCTGGGGGCGGCCCATCAGGAAGTCCAGGATCCAGTTGCAGGGGGAGGTGTTTAGTCCCAGGGTCCTTAGCTTAGTGATGAGCTTTGTGGGCACTATGGTGTTGACTATGCTGAGCTGTAGTCACTGAACAGCATTCTCACTTACGTAGGTGTTCCTTTTGTCCAGGTGGGAAAGGGCAGTGTGGAGTGAGATTGAGGTTGGGGCGGTATGCGAATTGGAGTGGGCCTAGTGTATACAGAGGATGCTGTCGATGTGAGCCATGACCAGCCTTTAAAAGCACTTCATGGATACCGACTTGAGTGCTACTGGGCGGTAATCATTTAGGAAGGTTACCTTTGCTTCCTTGGGCACAGGGACTATGGTGGTCTGCTTGAAACATGTAGGTATTACAGACTCGGTCAGGGAGAGGTTGAAAATGTCAGTGAAGACACTTGCCAGTTGGTCCGCACATGCTTTGAGTACACGTCCTGATAATCCGTCTGGCCCCGCGGCTTTGTGAATGTTGACCTGTTTAAAGGTCTTGCTCACATCGACTACCGAGAGCGTTTTAACACAGTCATCCAGAACAGCTGGTGCTCTCATGCATGCTTCAGTGTTGCTTGCCTCGATGCGAGCATGAAAAATGCCAAGGGGGTGAATACTTTCACAAGTGCCTCATTATTGTGTTAATTTATATTTTGCTTTAGTTTATTTATTAAATATTTTTTACATCTATTTTCTTAAAACTGCATTGTTGTTTAACCTCTCTAGGGTATGTGGGACGCTAGCGTTCCATCTGGCCAACATCCAGTGAGGTTGCAGAACGTCAAATTCAATTACAGAAATGCTCATTATAAAAATTCAGAAAACAAAAATATTTTACATAGGTTTAAAGATTAACTTCTTGTTAAAACAACCAGTGTCATACTTATAAAATGCTTTTCGGCGAAAGCATACCTAGCCCAGAACATAGCCGAGTTGACAAATGATTACAAGCATTAACCAGCCAAGCAGAAGCATTACAAAACTCAGAAATAAAGATAAAATGAATCCCTTACCTTTGATGATCTTCATATGGTGGCAATCAGAAGACATTCATTTACTCAATAAATGTTCCTTTTGTTCGATGAAGTCTCTTTATATCCAAAACCCGTTTTGTTAGTGTGTTTTCTTCAGTAATCCACAGGCTCAAACTCAGTCAAAACAATCAGACAATAAAATCCAAATTGTTTCCGAAAAGTTCATAGAAACATGTCAAACAATGTTTATATTCAATTCTCAGGTTGTTTTTAGCCTAAATGATCTATAATATTTCAACCGGACAATAACGTAGTCAATATAAAAGGTAAACAAGAAATGCACATGCGCCTGAAAAAACTCTGCGTCACTTTAGGGTCCACTCGTTCAGACTGGTCTTACTCCCTCATTTATAAGAATACAAGCCTGAAACGATTTCTAAAGACTGTTGACATCTAGTGGAAGGCATAGGAACTGCAAATGGAGTCCTAATTCAATGGATACTGTAATGGCATTGAATAGAAAACTAGAAAACCACAAAAAAACTACTTCCTGAATTGATTTTTCTCAGGTCTTCACCTGCTAAATCAGTTCTGTTGTACTCACAGACACTATTTTAACAGTTTTGGAAACTTTAGAGTGTTTTCTATCCAGATCATATCTTCTGGGCCCGAGTAGCAGGCCGTTTAATTTGGGCATGCTTTTCATCCAAAATTCCGAATCCTGCCCCCTAAGGACCACACCTGTATTGGGCGCATGTGACAAATGACATTTGATTTGATCATCTGCACTCAATATCCTTTCCTCTCTTTCTCTTCCCTCAGGCTACTCTGTCCTTGAGGCCCCCGATTTATGGAACAGAAAAAATAAGTTATTTAGATTTAATAAAGCCAGTGACCTTTCGAAGGAGTAGCACTAAGTGGTTGAAAACTTTCATCCATTCTCACTTTATAGAATTATAACAAAACTTCTGGGGCATACAGTGCATTTGGAAAGTATTCAGAACCTTTCTCCACCAATTGCTCAGTTCTAGGAAGAGTATTGGTGGTTCCAAACTTCTTCCATTAAATAATGACGGAGGCCAATTTTTTGGTACCCTTCCCCAGATCTGTACCTCGACACAATCCTGTCTTGGAGCCCTAAGGACAACTCCTTCGACCTCATGGCTTGGTTTTTGCTCTGACATACACTATCAACTGTGGGACCTTTATATAGACAAGTGTGTGCCTTTCATAATCATGTCTAATCAATTGAATTTACCACAGGTGGACTCCAAATCAAGTTGTAGAAACATCTCAAGGATGATCAATGGAAACAGGATGCACCTGAGCTCAATTTCGAGTCTCATAGCAAAGGGTCTGATTACTTATGTAAATAAGGTATTTCTGTTTTTTTAGATTGATGAGGGAAAAAAAATATTAAATCCATTTTAGAATGAGGCTGTATAGTTACAACATTTTGAAAAAGTAAAGTGTTCTGAATACTGTCCGAATACACTGTATATCAGGAGAAGTGCAATATTATCATAAGGAGACGGATACTTGGAATACAGAGGAGGAATGGAGGGAAAAAGTGAGATAGAGGAGGTCGAAGAGAGAGAGATGGAGAAAGAGGGTGAACTTGAGCCTGTTAAAAATTACGGAGTAAAGAGAGATGATTTGTTAAAGAAGCATGGTAGAAAGTGTAAACAGAGTGACCTGTATGCCAGATTGAAGCCAGGAGGAGAAATGGAAGTGAATGAGGGCAAAGTATCAGAGTTGGTAGGTTTTGTGACGTTCTCAGAGCCCGAGGCTTGCACCGAAGGTCAGGAAGAAGATGAGTCTGTGACAGTAGGACTGCAATTTTTGGAAAAAGCATACCCTTACCTTTTGGCTGATCCATTTGTGGTTTCAGGGTGGGTGAAAACAGGTGCTGTGGAATCAGTGAGGGTAACCAGAAGTGGTCTTGTGATAATTGTTTTTGTTTCTGCTGGTCAGAGTGAGGAGGCACTCCACGTTAAACGAATGGGGACAAAAGAGGTTAATTTTTTCACTCTCAAGGAAAGGGTGCCATTGAGAGGAGTGATTACTTTGGTAGGGTTAAATATGAAAGTTGACCAACTGAAGGGGAAGATTCCCTGTGTTTGTGATGCTCGTTGTTTGGTGCAACGCAGGCAGGGTGGCGTGAATGGTGAAACACGAGTCGCTGTCTGTCATTTTGAGTTTTGATGTTGAATCTTTGCCCAACAAAAGGATGTTAGGATGTATAAGTTATCTTGTTTAAGCTTATGGGCATGTGGCAGCAGTGTGTAGGATGGAGGTTCATAGGTGTGAGAATTGTGCAGAAGGGCATGAGACAAAGGAATGTGTTGCATTAGGGAAAAGGTATGTGTTAATTGTAGGGGTGCCCATGGGGCTGGGGATCAGAAATGTCTGGTGTGAGATAGGCAGGTTGAGGTTTCCAGGGTTAGAGTAGTGCAGAAGTTGTCGTATGCTGAGGCAGTGAAGAAAGGAGAGGAAGATGGATCAAGGGGGAGGGATCCTGACAGGAGTGGTGTCAGTAGTAGATCTGTACCAGTACAGAGGGAGGGATCCTGAGAGGAGTGGTGTGAGTAGTAGATCTGTACCAGTACAGAAGGATTGCCCAACAAGTGATATATGTTTCAGTAAGATTGGATTTTTTTCATTTATGGCAATGGTTATCAATTGTACTGCAGGGATGGAACGTAAGTCGCAGAAAATTGAGGAAGTGGTGACAGCTGCAGAGAGGTATTTGGGTGTGCGAGACTTGATGTCAGAAGAGTTACAGGGTGTGTTAAGTGGCGGTGTCCCATCCTTTCAGGCTGTTGGCCTGAAGTAGGAATAATTTGATTTAAATAGTGGAGTAGGGTGGTGGGTTTTTAGTGAGTGTAGGGTTAGATGGTAGAGTATTTTTTGTTTTAAGTAAAAATTATTATTTTTCAAGCAAAGTATAAGGGGGTTATACTCCCGTCTAGTAGGTAGTGGCAATGCAACATTTATTGGATGCCAACCACTGTTAAACCTCATTGAAGAAGAAGAAAATGGTTCATTTGATGCTGCAGCCACAGGGGGGTGCCTCTCCCCTACTCAATCTAACAGGATATGACCAACATTGGCAGCTCCATCATTCAGATTTGGACAAGAATTTCAAGGTAAGAAACTGTCATTTGTTTTTATGTTGGTAATGATAATATTTACATTTTCAAGTATTTATTTTGATTGATGAGATGAGTCTGTGAAATCAAATTGTGAAGCCTGGTGAGCTAACTAGCTAACGTAAACTCACCCCATTCCGTACAAAACATCTCTCCTTCTCACTATCACGCATTAGTTTCGCTTCCCCACCCGCCATTTTTAAAAAGACCCGACGGGGCTCATTGCCTGCTTGAATTATGCAGAAATGGGCAGCGTTTAGGTCATGTAATTGATTCTGTTGGAAAGGGGAGAAATTGTGCTTTACAATGGTATTGACATTACAGTTGATCTGGAAGTATTACGTTTTTGGGGCGCTAAAATAAGGTCAATTGTACGGACCAAGGCGATGTACAAAAGTGAGTGAGTTTACGTTACCAAGCCAAGTAGAATTAAAAAGTAAAATCAGCTTGAAAGTGAGTTGACAATTTCTATCTGAGGTAAAAGTTAATATAATCTGATCAAGGACATCAATATTTCTAAAGTACATGAAAAGCTCTATGAAGTAAATCAGAGATGATAAAAAATCTCCTCAGATAATGCTATCTATCTAACTATGACGGTTAGTTAGCCTGTGTTGGTCAAGTCAATCACCCAAGACAGAGCAAGGTAGCCTACTTGATTTTGCTCTTGTCTAGTCTTTTTGATGTAATGTTTTCTTTGGTAACTGTACAAAATAAAATGCATTTGTCATTAGGTATTAGAGCTAAAAAACTAACTGGCCAGTGATTATATTTAGTCTTTAGCTAGCCAGCCAAAATGGAGAAGGGTGCTGTGAAGGAAAATTGAATGACTATATTTTACTAGCTAGTCATATCTTCTCGTCTGTTTATATGTGATATGATTCCTATGAAATATTAAGCATTCTGGCTGTTGATTGCAAGAATGAATGTAACGTTATAGCTTAAACCTTATGATAAAAGCTTATAAACAATGCCTTAGTGGTGGTCAGCTTGGTAACTAAATGATCCTGGTCTAGCTGGTTTGTGATTTTGCTACTTACAGGCAGACTATTTCAGTTATAGATAATCAGATATGCAATTGATAACTTGTGGATACACTATTCACTTTCATTGATGATTCTCATTTTTATGTACTGAAGTGTATTATGAATATAACTTTTTGTCACTCCTGGGCTATTCTTTGGAGGGGCTGTCACTGGTTTACATTTGAAATGTTAATTTTCATGCTTTGTCTTTATGTTTTAGAAATGTACCAAAGCATAATGCAGTTGTCCTTGAGGAAGAGGACACTGACAGCAGCTGAGCTATGGGTCATTGCTGCGGAAGGCCGGCAGGATGAGGAAAACCATGAAGGCATGGCCTTCTTAGAGGAAGATGCCCTTGAGGTTGAGCTACTCTGAGAAGACGAGGATGAAGAAAATAAGATCAAGGAGCCAGGGGAAATTGAGGAGCCACCACCTGAGGCCTCTCAGCCAAGCCCTTTAACTGGAAGTAAAACGCACATGACAGCCCGCTTGTAGTTTGCAAAAAAAGGCACCTAAAGGACTCCCAGACCATGAGAAACAAGATTCTCTGGTCTGATGAAACCAAGATTGAATTCTTTGACCTTAATGCTAAGCGTCACGTCTGGAGGAAACCTGAACCACCCCTACAGTGAAGCATGGTGGTGGCAGCATCATGCTGTGGGGATGTTTTTCAGCAGCAGGGACTGGGAGACAAGTCAGGATAAAGCGGAAGATGAACGGGATAAAGTACAGAGAGATCCTTGATAAAAACCTGCTTCAGAGCGCTCAGGACCTCAGACTGGGGCGAAGGTTCGCCTTCCAACAGTACAAAGACCCTAAGCACAAAGCCAAGGCACGCAGGAGTGGCTTCGGGACAAGTCTCTGAATGTCCTTGAGTGGCCCAGCCAGAGCCCGGACTTGAACCTGATCGAACGTCTCTGGAGAGACCTGAAAATAGCTGTGCAGCGACGCTCCACATCCAACCTGACAGAGCTTGAGAGGATCTGCAGAGATGAATGGGAGAATCTCCCCAAATACAGGTGTGCCAAGCTGGTAGCTTCATACCCAAGAAGACTCGAGGCTGTAATTGCTTCCAAAGGTGCTTCAACAAATTACTAAGTAAAGGGTCTGAATACTTATGTAAGTCTTCTATTTAAGTTTTTATTTTTAATAAATGTGCAAAAATGTCTAAAAAACTGTTTTTGCTATGTCATTATTGTATGTATTGTATGTAGATTGATGAGGGAAACAATTATTTAATCCATTTTATAATAAGGCTGTAACCTAACAAAATGTGGAAACAGTCAAGGGGTCTGAATACTTTCTGAATGCACTGTACATACACAGAAATCAGTACCATGGACAGCCACATCACATGTAGGTTACGTTGATTGGACAAAATTGTTTTTGATATCTTTTAGTTGTCACTGTATTAGCATGGGTGATTAGATGATGTTTAAGCTGAAATAGTGCTGGAATAGTGGAGGCAGCTCCTGTTTTCTTTGCGACTTTCGGTAACTCGCCGTGGTTCTAAATCAATAGTTGTTTAATAGTCCAAAAATGACTGAAAAATGACCTTGCCTGACCATGCTGCATGCCATGTAAATGTTTGTTATATGCAATATGTTTAGTGGACTTCACCGAACAGATGTTGCTCTCGGGTTTGCGATGAAACAAATATGTGGTTGAATTCATTCTGCTTCCATGTCTTCGTATCGTCTCGGCGTTAGGCCTATATATCAAAGTTTCAAGACATATGAACTAACAGGTTATAGAGCAAACAACGCAATTATCACAACACATAGGTTGTAATATGGCTTTTTTCCCCTGGATTGGCTGCCCCAGTGATTCTAGCCACACACTATTACTGGTTACTAGATACACTGATAAACTCTGTGCCGTACAGTTTAGGACCCAAAGTTTTTTGCTAACTACATATCCTGACCAGGAAACACTCTGGGCCCTAGCTATAGATTATTATAGTGTCGTCCACAGTTTTTCCTGGCAGTAGGGCACTACCATCTCCATGTTCGGGCCCCCAGCCAGCTCCATTCAACATCCTTTAGTTCCCTCACAGGGAGAGTCTGGCCTGTGTCACTAGTCCCCCTATACCACAGTCAGAGGGCAGTCTGTAGTGGGCCTGGAATAGTAATAGGAACATACTGGTACCTACTCCAGTGAGTCCCCATTGGCTCAAAGCCTCATTAAGGCTGCTCAGGGCTCAAAGGCCTGTCACACTGCATCTCTCTGCCCATTTGTCAGGCCTGGGTATGTGGGTGTGCGTCTGTGTATATATATGTATGAGAGGTCAGTATGCCAAAGGAACAATTTCTCTATCTGTCCATTTCCCTCTCTCCCACTTTGGTGTCCTATTTCATTCAGATAGTGGGATTCTGCTTGGCTATCTGAGGCTGCCTATAAATGCATGAAATACAAACTCACATAAAACACTACTATGTTTCAACAGCAAGCAGCTGGCAGAGAAGGTAAAAAAAAACGGGTCCATGCTGAAACTGTTGCTAAAGGCGGATAAATACCGTAATTTGGAAACCTGACAAGAAATACTGTTTATTTTCAAATGGTATCTTTTGATACTGCCCTGCAGGGCACCTCTCTCTCTCTCACACACACACACACTCACACACACTCACACACACACAAGCCAACTCTTGTACATGGACAGAATGTCAAAGATAACCACAATATGGCTGTGCATGGCAATTAACACTTGAGGCACACTGGAGATTCTGTGTTGTTGTTTGTGTGTGTTTTCTCTCCCAGCGATCTTAAAGTCGGGACACATCTCTGCTATGAGTGAGTGAGAGGCTGAGCAATGTTCCCTCCAATTTTTTTTCTAGCTCTGAGCAAAATGTACCCGCTTTCCTCTTAGATGTAATGGCAAAAATGTAATTTTCGCCTAAATAGACATACCCAAAAGTAACTGCTATTCATGTCTAATTACATTATTCTGACATGCCAAAACTTGATATATTTAGAAAGAAGACATCTGGGAGATTATGAGGAAATGATCAGAAGATAGTTCAGAATACACAAGATCAAGCACACACACATCATTTTCAAAGTAATCTTCCATTGACAAGCTATAAGTAAATTATTGATGCCCATAGCTGAAAACACATCAGATGGCTTACACAACATGTGAACAATATCAGAATAGACCTAACAACTAGAAATGGGCAGATGTTTTAGTAAGTGGTGTCAGATGTGGTCACTGGATGTTTCCAAGTGTCCCTAAACCTCTCCAAAGTGGCATATGTCTGTAAATTAGATAATCCAGTGCTACATATTTGTAATCCCTAAATGCTATTTGTTCAGTATAAAAACACAATTTCTACCATATCAACCTCACTCAAACATTGTGGTGGCGTTATGGGGTATCCAGGGTACATTCAAGTGTCCCTTTAACCTCTCCAAAGTGTCAGAATGTGGTAATTGCACTGTTTTTGCACACTGGATGTGTTTAAAAGTTATTGTTCACTATAAAAATAACATTTCTACAACACCAACCTCTCTCAAACATTGTGGTGGTTTCGGGGGACATACAGGGGATAGCCAAGTGTTTTCATCATTTTTCATGTGCGAAGATATAGTGACTCTGTGGACATTCAATGTTGCCATTAAGTCATACATCATCAGATAACGTTGGCAATAAGCTAGATTTGTTCCTACCAAACAATGGGTTAATTTCATATGCCCCATGTAGCTATAGCTCAAACACAGACCACCTTGCTGTTTGATGAAAACATTATGTAAAATAAACATTTGACTGTCGGGGCTGGTGATCAATAACGGTAGGTCACAGGTAGACAAATAAGACATGATCTGTGGGGTCCCGGCTTGTGAATCAAAGTATTACGTGTTAATTTTTAATTGCTTCACAACGCTAAGCGGAATGTAGGTAGCAGCCATCTTGAAATGAGGTCATCGGATCGGCCTGCCCTTATACATTCGTATGCACATTGATGGGTTCTGACTTCTAAACTTGAAAATTTGAAATATCCTTATTCATGTCATTGAGGGAGAGAAGGGAATGTAGAATGTTTACATTCTGTCAGAGCATGTTATTGTTAGACATCAGGGATCCTATGGAAAGTCGAAGGGCCACAGTCTGGTACAAGATTTTATTAAGGCACAGATCAAAAGCCAAGATACTCAGCTTTCCGCAGACACCCTGCTTTTGCAGAAAGGGGCTACTGTTCTCATACCAGACTGAATTGAATAACATAAATCAAATAGGGTCCAAGAGGTTTCAAGTTACAGTTTTAACAGTGGCCAATTAGAGTACTGTGGCTTTTTGATCATCAGATTTTTTTATATAAATATGAACTTTATCAAACAAAACATGCATGTATTGTGTAACATGAAGTCATATGAGTGTCATCTGATGAAGATAATTCAAGGTTAGTTATTAATTGTATCTCTATTTCTGCTTTTTGTGAATGCTATATTTCACTGGAAAATGGCTGTGCTTATTGTGGTTTGATGGAGACCTAACATAATCGTTTGTAGTGCTTTTGCTGAAAAGCATATTTGAAATCGGACACTTTGGTGGGATTAACAACAAGATTAACTTTAAAATGATATGAAACACATGTATGTTTTAGGAATTGTAATTGTGAGATTTCTGTGGTTTGAATTTGGCGCCTCCTATTTTCACTGGTATTTGTCATATCGACCCCGTTAGCGGGATTGCAGCCATAACAAGTTAATCCCATTGTCTATACAACTTGTGAGGTTCTTCCCAGAACTCAGGAAGAATGGGAATATAGACACTCACCCCACCAGCATTCCAGGAACCTCCAGGAACCTCAGGAGTTGTTTTTCCCTTTAGCAGGATCAAATGGATCCCGGGGATTTGCCAGATCTGTTTGATTACTGAGGAGAATATTATAATTTAAACTGTGAGACTAATTAGTCTCAAAGGGGGGAATGTAGGGGTTAGGGTCCCAAAGACCCTCCCCATTATTTATTAAGGGGACTTTAAGATTCATAAGTTTTGCTGCAGGCCTTATAATAGATACTGTTGCTATGTGTCTAAAACTCTGCCACTATACGTTGCACAAGCCATCTATATTAGTATTTGTGGTTAAGCCCTAGCTGTTGCAAGAGTGTGCTTGCAGGCTAGGTCTGAGTCAGACCAAAACTAGATAAAGAGAAATAACCACTGTCTGGTTTTGGCATTTTGATCTTGTGGACAATGATAATGAATTCAGAGAAGCTACTGTACTAAGTTACCTTATAAGGTAACCTCAGCTTATTGCTGCATACATACATTGACGTAGGTGAACATACCACTAGGGAGTGATGACATGTATAAAATCATCTGCGCCCTTAGGTGGGTTGCAGAATTTACTCTGAAACAAACATGCTATGTTTCCATTGTCAACTTCTGTCTGCAATTGCATTAATAAAGGTTTGATTGATTTACTTAAAGAAGATATTGTCTGACTGCTAATTTTGCCAATGATTGACAAGGAACAAGGAACCTACCCCGACAAGGCCACAAGGTTCTTGGGGACCTTCAATGCTGCAGAATCTTTTTGGTACCCTTCCCCAGATCTGTGCCTCGACACAATCCTGTCTTGGATTGTACAGACAATTCCTTTGTCCTCATGGCACACAAAAGCTTATATCTCTCAAATTGTGCGCACAAATGTGTTTACATCCCTGTTAGTGAGCAATTCTCCTTTGCCAAGATAATCCATCCACTTGACAGGTGTGGCATACCAATAAGATGATTAGCATCACCACCCTGGATGGTTCCGACCTAGAATATGTGGACATCTATAAGTACCTAGGTGTCTGGCTAGACTGTAAACTCTCCTTCCAGACTCATATCAAACATCTCCAATCTAAAATCAAATCTAGAGTCGGCTTTCTATTCCGCAACAAAGCCTCCTTCACTCACGCCGCCAAACTTACCCTAGTAAAACTAGTAAAACTAGGGTAACAGTAAAACCTACCGATCCTCGACTTTGGCGATGTCATCTACAAAATAGCTTCCAATACTCTACTCAGCAAACTGGATGCAGTTTATCACAGTGCCATCCGTTTTGTTTCTGAAGCACCTTATACCACCCACCACTGCGACCTGTATGATCTAGTCGGCTGGCCCTCGCTACATATTTGTCGCCAGACCCACTGGCTCCAGGTCATCTACAAGTCCATGCTAGGTAAAGCTCCGCCTTATCTCAGTTCACTGGTCACGATGGCAACACCCACCCGTAGCACGCGCTCCAGCAGGTGTATCTCACTGATCATCCCTAAAGCCAACACCTCATTTGGCCGCCTTTCGCTCCAGTTCTCTGCTGCC
Organism: Oncorhynchus clarkii lewisi; assembly: GCF_045791955.1. Taxonomy (NCBI): domain Eukaryota; kingdom Metazoa; phylum Chordata; class Actinopteri; order Salmoniformes; family Salmonidae; genus Oncorhynchus; species Oncorhynchus clarkii. The sequence continues at coordinate 11,991,081 of NC_092175.1, read as the reverse complement.
TGTGACTGGAACGAATTGCAAAAATCGCTGGAGACTTTTATCTCCCTCACCAACTTCAAACATCTGCTATCTGAGCAGCTAACCGATCGCTGCAGCTGTACATAGTCTATCGGTAAATAGCCCACCCAATTTACCTACCTCATCCCCATACTGTTTATATTTATTTACTTTTCTGCTTTCTGCATACTGACCAGACATGTCACCCATTGAGCATGTTTGGGATGCTCTGGATCAATGTGTATGACAGCATGTTCCAATTTCCTCCAATATCCAGCAACTTCGCACAGCCATTGTGGAGTGGGACAACATTCCTCAGGCCACAATCAACCGCCTGATTAACTCTATGCGAAGGAGATGTGTCTTGCTGCATGAGGTAGATGGTGTTCACACCAGATACTGACTGGTTTTATGAACCACGTCTCTACCTTTTTCTTAAGGTATCTGTGACCAACAGATGCATATCTGTATTCCCAGTCATGTGAAATCCATAGATAGCCAAATTAATTTATTTCAATTGACTGATTTCCTCTTAAGAACTGAAACAGTTAAATCTTTGAACTTGTTGCATGTTGCACTTACATTTGGTTCAGTATATATACAGTACCAGTCAACAGTTTGGACACACCTACTCACTGCAGGGTTTTCCTTTATTTGTACTATTTTCTACATTATAATAGTGAGGATATCCAAACTATTAAAAAACACACATGGAATCATGTACAAACCAAAAAAGTGTTAAACAAATCAAAATATGTTTCATATTTGAGATTCTTCAAAGTACCTTCAAAGACCTTCTGTCTTGATGACAGCTTTGCACACTCTTCACATTCTCTCAACCAGCTTCATGACGTTGTCACGCGGAATGCATTTCAATTAACAGTTGTTCCTTGTTAAAAGTTAAAATGTGGAATATCTTTCCTTAATGCGTTTGAGCCAATCAGTTGTGTTGTGACGAGGACAGCTTATGGCAAGAACATCTCAAATAAGCAAAGAGAAATGGCAGTCCATCTTTAGTATAAGACATGAAGGTCAGTCAATCCGGAAAATTTCAAGAACTTTTAAACTTTCTTCAAGTGCAGTCTCAAAAACCATCAAGCGCTGTGATGAAACTGGCTCTCATGAGGACTGCCACAGGAAAGGAAGACTCAGAGTTACCTATGCTACAGAGGGTAAATTAATTACAGTTACCAGCTTCCGAAATTGCAGCCCAAATAAATGCTTTGCGGAGTTCAAGTAACAGACAGATCTCAACGTCAACTGTTCAGAGAAGACTGCGTGAATCAGGCCTTCATGGTCAATTTGCTGCAAAGAAACCACTACTAAAGGACACCAATAATGAGAAGAGACTTGCTTGGGCCAAGAAACACGACCAATGGACATTAGACCGGTGGAAATCTGTCCTTTGGCCTGATGAGCCCAAATTTGGTTCCAACCGCCGTGTCTTTGTGAGACGCAAAGTAGGTGAATGGATGATCTCCGCCTGTGTGGTTCCGACTGTGAAGCATGGAATTCAAGGTCCACGTGCTGGGAAACATCCTTCTGGTTGGGTCTGGCCTTGGTTTTGTACATCTCCTGTAGAGTTTTATAATGTCTCGCCTAGTTCTGTAGGCTCTCATGTTTTCTGGCATCAGAAATGACTAACAAACCCAACCAATTAACATTTAAAAATGTAGACTGAAATTAAGACCAATGTTTCCGCTGGTACAAGTAGTGGAAACATTGTCCACTATTTCAATTTGTGTACTTACCACCCAACTGTTTAACCTCTGGGGTGCTGCATCTAGATTGTGGGTATCTCTCCAAGATTAAAGTTGAGTAGGTGGACTCGTTAGTCTCATCAGTGGACATCTCCTGGCTGCTCTGAAAGCTAAGGCTTCGTGGCCTCTTTCTTGAAGGGGGCGCTCCCTGCTTTTTTTGGGGGGGGTTGTCACATTCTGAATCCTTTTCAAAAGCTGCTTCTTCCCAGATTCCTAACAAACAACAAATTGTTTGTGCTATAAATCACATTAAACAAAATCAAATCCAGAAATGAGCGATATAAGCAGACATGTTGCCCTGATTGACCTGGATGAAGCAGGTCCCTCCTATTTTGAGTGTCAGATGTTTGCACTTCGGCTGCCAGGAATCCAACAGTGCTGCGTTTGGAAACATGTGTTGAATACCTGAGTAGTGACTTCAGCTCCACTGGTTGCAGATCATTCCCGCAGCATTGGGTAGTACTCTATGACACGCTTCATCATTACAGTGAGTTCACGGCTGCATGGATACTGGAGGTCATCCCCTGACGCTCTCTTAATGGAAATCATGCTTGTTACTGTATTCCTGATTAAGCAACAGCGAAGATCTTTAGAAAGGATATAGTCTCTTCTTGTCCAGCACGCTGTTTTTCGAAAAAGGTGCTTCTTGATTGCTCCAACTCTGTGTCTGTGTAAAAGGCATACTGTGGGCTGACAAGCTGAACGGTTCTGGTGGCACCATGTTGGTCTCTTGGGTTATGAGAGGGATGGGGTGGAGGAGGGAAAGGGGCTGGGAGTGGGGCTGGTGCCTGGTCTACACAGGTCTGATTCTTGACCCTGTACAAGACATACATTTATTCAATGGTATTACAAAGGCAAAGAACACCACACTGTAACAACAACCTACAGTGGCTTGCGAATGTACTCACCCCCCTTGGCATTTTTCCTATTTTGTTGCCTTACAACCTGGAATGATTTATTTATTTATTTATTTTTTGGGGGGGGGGGGTTGTATAATTTGATTTACACAACATGCCTACCACTTTGAAGATGCAAAGTATGCTTTATTGTGAAACAAACAAGAAATAAGACAACTTGAGCGTGCATAACTATTCACCCCCCCCAAAGTCAATACTGTAAAGCCATCTTTTGCAGCAATTACAGCTGCTAGTCTCTTGGGGTATGTCTCTATAAGCTTGACACATCTAACCACTGGGATTTTTGCTCATTCTTCAAGGCAAAACTGCTCCAGCTCCTTCAAATTGGATGGATTCCGCTGGTATATGGCAATCTTTAAGTCATACCACAGATTCTCAATTGGATTGAGGTCTGGGCTTTGACAAGGCCATTCCAAGACATTTAAATGTTTCCCCTTAAACCACTCGAGTGTTGCTTTAGCGGTATGCTTAGGGTCATTGTCCTGCTGGAAGGTGAACCTCCATCCCAGTCTCAAATCTCTGGAAGACTGAAACAGGTTTCCCTCAAGAATTTCCCTGTATTTAGCGCCATCCATCATTCCTTCAATTCTGACCAGTTTCTATGTCCCTGCCGATGAAAAACATCCCCACAGCATGATGGTGTTCTCGGGTGATGAGAGGTGTTGGGTTACGACATGCATAGTGTCTTCCTTGATGGCCAAAAAGCTCAATTTTAGTTTCATCTGACCAATTCCATATGTTTGGGGAGTTTCCCACATGCCTTTTGGTGAACACCAAATGTTTGCTTATTTTTTTCTGGCCACTCTTCCGTAAAGCTCAGCTCTGTGGAGTGTACGGCTTAAAGTGGTCCTATGGACAGATTTTCCAATCTCCGCTGTGGAGCTTTGCAGCTCCTTCAGGGTTACCCTTGGTCTCTTTGTTGCCTCTCTGATTAATGCCCTACTTGCTTGGTCTGTGAGTTTTGGTGGGTAGCCCTCTCTTGGCAGGTTTGTTGTGGTGCCATATTCTTTAATTTTTTTTAAATAATGGATTTAATGGTGCTCTGTGGGATGTTCAAAGTTTCAGATATTTTTTTGTAACCCAACCCTGATCTGTACTTCTCCACAACTCTGTCCCTGACCTGTTTGGAGAGCACCTTGGTCTTCATGGTGCCACTTGCTTGGTGGTGTTGCAGACACTGGGGCCTTTCAGAACAGGTGTATATGCACTGAGATCATGTGACAGATCATGTGACACGTAGATTGCACACAGCTGGACTTTATATAACTAATTATGTGACCAGATCTTATTTAGGGGATTCATAGCGAAGGGGATACATACAGTGGGGCAAAAAAGTATTTAGTCAGCCACCAATTGTGCAAGTTCTCCCACTTAAAATGATGAGAGAGGCCTGTAATTTTCATCATAGGTACACTTCAACTATGACAGAAAAAATGAGAAAAAAAATCCAGAAAATCACATTGTTGGATTTTTAATGAATTTCTTTGCAAAATATGGTGGAAAATAAGTATTTGGTCACCTACAAACAAGCAAGATTTCTGGCTCTCACAGACCTGTAACATCATTTGGATAGTTACATTATGCAAAGCATATTGGTGTGGTTCAGTGATTGTTGAATTCATTCTTAGTGCTAGGTTGTCCACTTTACTTTTGTTGATCCCTTATGTCCATATGTTAATGTCATAAGCAAAATCTGTCTATCATAATTTTTTATTTATTTATTTAACTAGGCAAGTCAGTTAAGAACAAATTCTTATTTTCAATGACGGCCTAGGAACTGCCTTTTCAGGGGCAGAACGACAGACTTGCCAGCTCGGGAGTTTTGAACTTGCAACCTTCCGGTTGCTAGTCCAACACTCTAACCACTAGGCTACCCTGCCGCCCCATAATGGGGTGTTCCAACCTCCATCATTGATGCTCTCTCTCTCATTTTCAGAAAAGCGTGAATGACATTGCTGCTGGGTTACAGAAGTATCAATCATCACTATTGGACAACCTCAGGAAGCAAATGGAGGGAGTGATAAAGAAGCATTCAGGAAGCATATCAGGTCAACTTGAAAAAGATGCAAAGGACATATTTGTCAATTTCATTGACAGCGGGCGTTGCAACAACATTTAGACAGGACAGTGTGATTAAGAATGCAGTTTAGCTGTTTGGACGCAGAGGAAATTCCAATTGCTCAAACCATATTCAGGATGAACTGTGGAGGATCAAAAGTCATTTTCATCAAAGACAAATTATTTCATGATGTACCTTTAGTCAAAAGTCTAGAACATTTCTTATCACACCCAAGGATTTTGTATATGGTTGAAAAGGGACCCCAGATGTGCAGGGAAAGTTTTTGTTCATGACATTGTTGATGGTGCTCTTCGAAAATCACATCCCTTAATTTCAGAGAAGCCAAATGCATTGCAGATTGTTCTGTACACGGATGAAATAGAGATCTGTTATCCACTAGGATCCTTTGCATCAAAAAACAAGTTGTTAATGGTGTGCTACACCATAGGAAATATAAATACAAAACACAGGTCTAAACTGGCTGCTATCAGGCTACTTGCCATGGCTAGATCAGCAGACCTCCGTCAATCTGGTGTCGATGTAATATTAAATACAATCAAGGAAGACATGGATGCATTGTACAGTGGGGTTAAAATGCAAACTATTAACGAAGAAAAACCGATATATGGTGCTATGGTCTCTCTCTGTGGAGACACCCTGGCACAACATGAACTAGCAGGGTTTAAAGAGGGTGTAGGCTTTGCCTACAGTAAGTGCAGACACTGTGAGTGTTCTTTTGAGGACATGCAGTCACACTTCAATGAGGATGCATAAACTAAAAGGACATTGGAGAAGCATGTCAGAAAGTGTGATGAAATAGAAAAGGCAAAGACGAACTTACTTCGCAACAGCCTGAGAACAACATCAATAGAAGGAGAAAGTTAGTTGAATTCCCAGGCTTTGATATTATAAAACAAACTCCGCAAGACATTATGCATTCAATTCTGGAGGGCATAGCCCCATTGGAAATCAAATGTGTTTTTAATCATCTTGTTGTGTCAGGACAGATTGATCTGGACTCAGTGAATTCAGCTATTCTTTGTTTCCCTTATTCCCCTGTAGATGTTAGAGATTGGTCATCCACAATTTCTGTTTGTACATTAACGTCAAGTGATGGTAAACTAAAACAGTCGTCTGGGCAAATGCTTGTCCTGCTAAGGATATTCTAGAGGCGAAAAAAACGCACACCTATTTAGGCGAGGTGCTGGCTAGCGGAGTGGAACACTTAGAAAAATGTAGGGGAGCCGCATACTCTAGGAGCTCAGATGCAAAAATGTAATGTCCAACGTTTTGACAGACAAGCTGTCTTCATCAGGGTATACATTTTTGCATCTGAGCTCCTAGAGTGTGCGGCTCTCCTGCTAAGGATGTTGCCATTTGTTTTGGAGAGTTTGGAAGTCAATGCATATATACAACTGATAATTGAGCTAATAGAGATTGTACAGATAGTATTTGCACCTGTTCTTTCCGTTGCGACTGTGTCTAGGTTAGGTTAGGTTGAAGTTACTCACTGAAAATCATTTGATGCATTGGAAGGACTTTTTTCCAGACCGCAATGTTACACCTAAACAGCATTATATGACACATTTGCCATCACAGATAACGTCATTGGGTCCAATGGCTAGACATGTGTATGCGGTTCAAGTCTAAACCTTGTTTTTTTAAACAATGGGCTTTCAAGCTTACTTTTTTAAATATTTGCAAGTCTTCGATTAATCAGAACCAAATATATGAAAGCTGCCAAAATGTTGACAGTTCAAAGCCCCCATTTTTTTCAAATGAAAGGGAGATGGGACCTGTGTCAAAGGTTAAAGATCTACAATATTTACGTGGACAATTGAGGGACTTCCTAGGTTTTAATCAAGTAATTCATGCTGTACCAGTCAAGTCTCGTGATAAATTCTCATAAATACATAACTCAGAAGTCCATAACCTTTGCCAAAGTACTGAATGGTAATATGCCAGAATATTTCTTGTTGATTCTAGGCTTTATTGTTTGGAATATCAACTATTTCAAACTATACGCTTTGACAGAAACGTCATGGCTTATCAAGTTGAGGTCCCACACCTTGCACAGGCCACTGAGTTAGTGGATGCTGAAAAGCTGGTTGATTTGACCTCTTATTACAAAATTAGCAACAAGAGCCAAACTTATGAACAAGTCAAATACCATCTTGGGGATGTAGTTAAAATGACTCATAGTGTGTTCTCCAGATATGAAAAGTGTAATGTGAAATGTGAAATGCTCTAACAAGTGACTCCAACATTAAAAATTCTCTAACATTAAAACTGCCTGGTAAGGAGAAATATCTTGTCAGACAAAAAACAAGCACATATTGCCTTGATTTAAGATATTTCATCTTAGTTAGATTTAAATTTTTGCAGTGCAGTACCGGAGGCTATCTAGTGCCCACTTTATAGCCAGGCACCCCTTCTCGATTATCTAATATCTGTTTTCCCTGTGCAACAGCTTCCGACTCAGGTACAGCACGGGGAGCTCTTCTCCTGGCTCCCCTTGAGCCAGTACAGCTCCAATTCCCACTGCCGAAGCGTCCACCTGTACGAGAAACCTCTCCCGAAAACCTCAGGAGGCTGAAGAAATTTGGCTTGTCACCAAAAGCACTCACAAACTTCTACAGATGCACAATCGAGAGCATCCTGTCGGGCTGTATCACCGCCTGGTACGGCAACTGCTCCGCCCACAACCGTAAGGCTCTCCAGAGGGTAGTGAGGTCCGCACAACGCATCACCGGGGGCAAACTACCTGCCCTCCAGGACATCTACACCACCCGATGTCACAGGAAGTCCATAAAGATCATCAAGGACAACAACCACCCGAGCCACTGCCTGTTCACCCCGCTATCATTCAGAAGGCGAGGTCAATACAGGTGCATCAAAGCTGGGACCGAGAGACTGAAAAACAGCTTCTATCTCAAGGCCATCAGACTGTTAAACAGCCACCACTAACATTGAGTGGCTGCTGCCAACACACTGACTCAACTCTAGCCACTTTAATAATGGGAATTGATGTAAAATATATCACTAGCCACTTTAAACAATGCTACTTAATATAATGTTTACATACCCTACATTACTCATCTCATATGTATATACTGTACTCGATACCATCTACTGCATCTTGCCTATGCCGTTCTGTACCATCACTCATTCACATATCTTTATGTACATATTCTTTATCCCTTTACACTTGTGTGTATAAGGTAGTAGTTTTGGAATTGTTAGTTAGATTACACATTGGTTATTACTGCATTGTCGGAACTAGAAGCACAAGCATTTCGCTACACTCGCATTAACATCTGCTAACCATGTTTATGTGACAAATACAATTTGATTTGATTTCTGGTTGTGTTTGGCCCCTTGGTAGGGCTCCTAGTTTCTCATAATTGACCTCTTCTCCACCAGACGATTCCATGGTATTCTCCCTGTTTAAATTTTAGTTACCTTTTTTGACAGTTGATGCTGCTGCTGAGAATGAAATCATGTACGTGCCATTTTACATCTCTTTTTGTAATTCACTGATTTGCGGTGCATCATCCCACTGCTGCCATGTTGCGTAAAGTAGTCCAGAAGGCTAAACTGAAAAACCTAACCTATATCAAATATAAAGATGGTGGTGCAGCAAAAGTACTTCTGTGCAAGGGTGTTTATTTACATAGTGAATACGGAAGAAAAACAACAGTACTGCCAATCAAAGTATACATTATGGGGACAGATTAAACACAATGCTGCCCCATCAACAGCTCAATCCAAAATGGTTCCCCCCTTTTGAACTGAAAGAGAGGCTCCTTTTGTAGGGGAAGTCCCTCCCATCAGAACGTACCAAACACTAATTCATTAAGCAATTACCATCATCAAAGCCTACATTTTCCAGTCAGCTAAACATAATGCCTGATATACATTGCACGTTTGCGATCTGTTTGTCATGATACAATATACCAACATAACACATTTACAAAATCCCATCCCTACTGCCATGGTTCCAATATGCACATGAACGAGCCATTTGGGACAGGCACTTCAAAGCCATGCCGATTGCCGTAGCTCTGGTCCTTATCCCAGCATACCCGGAAGCTACAGAGACGGAGAGAGAGGAAAGGAACCAGACAAACAACACGCTCATCCATAACATTGTTGCTACTTATGGATCTGCCACTTTTTTTTATTTTTTTTTGCCTAAAATGACATACCCAAATCGAACTGCCTGGAGCGCAGGCCCTGAAGCAAGGATATGCATATTCTTGGGACCATTTGAAAGGAAATACTTTGAGGTTTGTGGAAATGTGAAATGAATGTAAGATAATATAACATAATAGATAATACAAAGAAAAAAACAACCCTTCTTTTGTATTTTTTTGTACCATCATCTTTGAAATGCAAGAGAAAGGCCATAATGTATTATTCCAGCACAGGTGCAATTTAGATTTTGGCCACTAGATGGCAACAGTGTATGTGTAAAGTTTTAGACTGATCCAATGAACCATTGCATTTTTGTTCAAAATGTTGTATCGAGACTGCATAAATGAGCCTCATTTGTTTATTAATAACTTTTTATGTTCAAAATTGTGCACTCTCCTCAAACAATAGCATGGTAATATTTCACTAATAGCTACTGTAAATTGGACAGTGCAGTTAGATCAACAAGAATTTAAGCTTTCTGCCAATATCAGATATGTTTCTGTCCTGGGAAATGGTCTTGTTACTTACAACCTCATGCTAATCGCATAAGCCTATGTTAGCTCAACCATCCCGTGGAAGGGACACCGATCCCAAAGAAGTTGCTTATGCATATCCCAAAGTTGGGATAGTTACCACTTTGTTATAATATTTCATATTAATGTTGCTCAATTTATATTACAATATATAAAGTGCAAAGATATTGATGGAACATTTTGATTTGCAATGTACAAACATAACACTAATGACATTTCCTCTCACGGGTGACCAACAATAAATATCTCTTGACACATTCATGAAAATAGTCTTGGCCTGTAAACCTTCCAGCTGCATACTGGACCCTATTCCAAAAAAACTACTGAAAGAGATAGTTCCTGTGCTTGGCCCTCCACTGTTGAACATAATAAATGGCTCCCTATCCTCCGGATGTGTACCAAACTCACTAAAAGTGGCAGTAATAAAGACTCTTTTGAAAAAGCCAAACCTTGACCTAGAAAATGTAAAAAACGAATCGGCTAATATTGAATCTCCCAAAAATAAAGGTAAAATAAATTCCTCTTAAAATTTTTTGAAAAAGCTGTTGCGCAGCAGCTCAATGCCATCCTGAAGACAAATAATGTACAGTGCTTTCAGAAAGTATTCAGACCCCTTCCCCTTTCCCATATTTTGTTACGTTACGGCCTTATTCTAAATGGTTTAAATATTAGGTTTTTTTCTCATCAATCTACACACAATACCCCATAAGGACAAAGTGAAAACAGTTTTTAAGACATTTGGGAAATAATAAAAAAAAAAGAAACAGAAATAGCTTATTTACATAAGTATTCAGACCCAATGCTGTGAGACTCTAAATTGAGAGGTGAGTCCTGATTCCATTGATCATCCTTGAGACATTTCTACAACTTGACTGGAGTCCACCTGTGGTAAATTCAATTGATTGAACATGATTTGGAAAGGCACACACCTGTCTATATAGGGCCCCACAGTTGACAGTGCATGTCAGAGCAAAGCCAAGTCATGAGTTCAAAGGAATTGTCTGTAGAGAGCTGAGAAAGAATTGTGTCGAGGCACAGATCTGGGGGAGGGTACCAAAAAATGTCTTCGCCATTGAAGGTCCCCAAGAACATGGTGGCCTCCATCATTCTTAAATGGAAGCATTTTGGAACAACCAAGACTCTTCCAAGAGCTGGCTGCCCTGCCAAACTAAGAAATTGGGGGTGAAGGGATGTGATGAGGGAGGTGTCCAAGAACCCGATGGTCACTCTGACAGAGCTCCAGAGTTCCTCTGTGGAGATGGGAGAACCTTCCAGAAGGCCTTTATGGTAGAGTGGCCAGACGGAAGCCACTCCTTAATAAAAGGCACGTGACAGCCTGCTTGGAGTTTGCCAAAAGGCACCAAAAGATTCTCAAATCATGAAAAACAAGATTCTCTGGTCTGATGAAACCAAGATTGAACATTTTGACCTGAATGCCAAGTGTCACGTCTGGAGGAAACCTGGCACCATCCCTACCATGAAGCATGATGGTGAAAGCATCATGCTGTGGGGATGTTTTTCAGAGGCAGGGACTGGGAGACTAGTCAGGATTGAGGGAAAGATGAATGGAGCAAAGTGCAGAGAAATTTTTGATGAAAACATGCTCCAAAGCGCTCAAGACCTCAGACTGAGGTGAAGATTCACCTTCCAACGACCCTAAGTACACTGCCAAGACAACACAGGAGTGGCTTCAGTACAAGTCTCTGTATGTCCTTGAGTGGCCCAGCCAGACCCTGGACTTGAACCTGATCTAACATCTCTGATGAGACCTTAAAATATCTTTGCAGCAATACTCCAAATCCAACCTGACAGATCTTGAGAGGATCTGCAGAGAAGAATGAGAGAAACTACACAATTACAGGTGTGCCAAGCTTCTATTGTCATGCCCAAGAGAACTGAGTAAATCATCTGAATATATTAATAAATGTGATATTTCAATAATTCGTGATTATATTGTTTAGCAAAATTTTCAAAAAAACTATTTTTGCTTTGACATTATGGAGTATTGTGTGTAGATTGATGAGGGGGAATAAAAAAAATATATATTTTAGAAAAAGGCTGTGTGAAGGTGGTAAATGACCTTTCAAGACCAAGGCTCTGCATCTGTTCTCATATTCCTAGACCTTAGTGCCGCTTTTGACACCATCGATAACCACATTCATTTATAGACATTGGAAACCCCAATTGGTCTACTTGGACAAGTTCTTGCCTGGTTTATATCTTATCTGTCAGAAAGATATAATTCAGTCTGAGTGGATGGTTTATCCTCTGACAAAAAGTTTCGGTGTTCCTCAAGACTCCGTTATAGGACCACAATTGTTTTCCCTATATATTCTAACTCTTGGTGATGTCATTCGAAAACACAATGTCATCTTTCACTGCTATGCGGACGACACACAACTGTACATTTTGATAAAACATAGTGAAGACCCAAAATTGGCAAATTAGCCTGTGTTTCAGACATAAGAAAGTGGATGGCGGCAAGTGTTTTAAATTTAAACTTGGACATAACAAAGATGCTAGTTTTAGGTCCCAAGAAACAAAGAGATCTGCTGTTGGATCTGACAATTCATCTTGATGGCTGTACAGTCGTGTCAAAAAAAACTGTTGATGGACCTCGGCGTTACTCGGGATCCTTATCTCTCTTTTGATGAAAATATCAAGACTATTTCGAGGGCAGCTTTTTTCGATCTTTGTAACATTGCAAAAATCTGAATTTTTTTGTCCCAAAATAATTCAGAAAAACTAATCCATGCTTTTGTCACTTCTAGATTAGACTACTGCAATGTTCTACTCTCCAGCTACCCAGATAAAGCACTACATAACTTCAGTTAGTGCTAAACATAGCTGCTAGAATCTTGACTAGAACCAAGAAATGTGAACATATTACTCCAGTGCTAGCCTCAAAACTGTCTACACTGACTACACTGGCTTCCTGTAAAGAATAGGGCTGATTTCAAGGTTTTACTGCTAACATACAATGCATTACATACAGTTGAAGAAGGAAGTTTACATACACCTTAGCCAAATACATTTAAACTCAGTTTTTCACAATTGCTGATATTTAATCCTAATAACAATTATCCGTCTTAGGTCAGTTAGGATCACCACTTTATTTTAAGAATGTGAAATGGCAGAATAATAGTAGAGAGGATGATTTATATCAGCTTTTATTTCTTTCATCACATTCCCAGTGGGTCAGAAGTTTACATACACTCAATTAGTATTTGGTAGCATTGCCTTTAAATTGTTTAAAACCCCCTCCTTTTTCGAACATTCTGTTAAAAATCGCGCAACTTTTCAGCGTCCTGCTACTCATGCCAGGAATATAGTATATGCATATGATTAGTATGTGTGGATAGAAAACACTCTGAAGTTTATAAAACTGGTTAAATCACGGCTGTGACTATAACAGATCGTGTGTTTCATTGAAAAACGCAAGAAAAACTGCTCTCTGAAAGCTAAAAATAATTTCCATAAGTCACTTCCACGAGTTGTTAAAAGAGAACAGAATTTAATATCGACCTGCCTGCAATTCATACAAATTCCACACGATGTCGCCATTGTCGTCATTTTCAATTGAATTAATTGTTGGAAAATCCATCTATCTGGCATCCATTTTCCCAGTCTTCACCCGGATGTAGTTGATGAAGACATTAGCAGCCATTGATTTGCAAGCGAAGACCTATTGAAAATACATCGCCCTGTAATCATTTTGATAGATTATAAACGTTTACTAATACCTAAAGTTGGATTTACAAAAGGATTTCGAAGTGTTTTGTGAAAGTTTATCGTCGACTTTTTTAATTTTAAAAAATTACGCAGCGTTTAAAAACAATGTTTTTTTCTGAATGACACAGCTTCCATACAAAGCTATTTTGGGTATATATGGACCGATTTAAACGAAAAAAAGACCCAATAGTGATGTTTATGGGGCATATAGGAGTGCCAAGAAAGAAGCTCGTCAAAGGTAATGAATGTTTTATATTTTATTTCTGCGTTTTGGGTAGCGCCGGCTACCGCAAAATCTGTTGTTTACGTGTCGTGCTGGCATTTTGGGGGGTGCATGCTATCAGATAATAGCTTCTCATGCTTTCGCCGAAAAGCATTTTAAAAATCTGACTTGCTGGCTAGGTTCACAACGAGTGTAGCTTTAATTCAATACCCTGCTTGTGAATTTTGATCAAAGATTGAGTTGTAACGAGTACATTTAGCATTTAGCGTAGCGCATTTGCATTTCCAGGGGCATACTTGAGACGTCTGCGTCTCAAGTATGGTCAAGAAGTTAACTTGGGTCAAACGTTTCGGGTAGCCTTCCACAAGCTTCCCACAATATGTTGGGTGAATTTTGTCCCATTCCTCCTGACAGAGCTGGTGTAACTGAGTCAGGTTTGTAGGCCTCCTTGCTCGCACATGCTTTTTCAGTTCTGCCCACAAATGTTCAATAGGATTGAGGTCAGGGCTTTGTGATGGTCACTCCAATACCTTGAATTTGTTGCCATTTTGCCACAACTTTGGAAGTATGCTTGGGGTCATTCTCCTTTTGGAAGGATGCTTGGGGTCATAGTCCTTTTGCGACCAAGCTTTAACTTCCTGACTTATGTCTTTAGATGTTGCTTCAACATATCCACATAATTTCCACCTTCATGATGCCATCTATTTTGGGAAGTGCACCAGTCCCTCCTTCAGCAAAGCACCCCCACCACATGATGCTGCCACCCCCGTGCTTCACGGTTGGGATGGTGTTCATCGGCTTGCAAACCTCCCCCTTTTTCCTCCAAACATAACAATGGTCATTATGGCCAAACAGTTCTATTTTTGTTTCATCAGACCAGAGGACATTTCTCCAAAAAGTACAATCGTTGTCCCCATGTGCAGTTGCAAACCGTAGTCTGTCTTTTTTATGGCGGTTTTGGAGCAGTGGCTTCTTCCTTGCTGAGCGGCTTTTCAGGTTATGTTGATATAGGGCTCGTTTTACTGGGATATAGATACTTTTGTACCCGTTTCCTCCAGCATCTTCACAAGGTCCTTTGCTGTTGTTCTGGGATTGATTTGCACTTTTCACACCAAAGTACGTTCATCTCTAGGAGACAGAACTTGTCTCCTTCCTGAGCGGTATTACGGCTGCGCGGTCCCATGGTGTTTATACTTGCGTACTATTGTTTGTGCAGATGAACGTGGTACTTTCAGGCATTTGGAAATTGCTCCCAAGGATGAACCAGACTTGTGGAGGTCTTCCATTTTTGGCTGATTTCTTTTGATTTTCCCATGATGTCAAGCAAAGAGGCACTGAGTTTGAAGGCACAGTCAACTTGATGTATGTAAAACTTCTGACCCACTGGAATTGTGATACAGTGAAATAATCTGTATGTAAACAATTGTTCGAAAAATTATTTGTGTAATGTACAAAGTAGATTTCCCAACCGACTTGCCAATATTATAGTTTTTTAACAAGAAATTTGTGGAGTGGTTGAAAAACGAGTTTGAATGACTCCAAAGTGTATGTAAACTTCCGACTTCAACTGTATACTATGCTCCTAACTGTCTCTCTGATTTGTTCCTGGCATACATACCTACACGTACGCTATGTTCACAAGATGCAGGCCTCCTTATTGTCCCTAGAATTTCTAAGCAAACAGGTGGAGGGAGGGCTTTCTCCTATAGAGCTCAATTTTTATGGAATGGTCTACCAATCCATTTCTCTGTCTCGCCCTTTAAGTCTTTAAGTCTTTAATTTTTAATTTCACCTTTATTTAACCATGTAAGCTAGTTGAGAACAAGTTCTCATTTACAGCTGCGACCTGGCCAAGATAAAGCAAAGCAGTGCGACAGAAACAACAACACAGAGATACACATGGAATAAACAAGCGTACAGTCAATAACACAATAGAAAAAAAGAAAGTGTATATACAGTGTGTGCAAATGGCATGAGGAGGTAAGGCAATAAATAGGTCATAGTAGCAAAGTAATTACAATTTAGCAGATTAACACTGGGGTGATAAACGAGCAGATGATGATGAGCAGATGATGGTGTGTAAGTAGTGATACTGTTGTGCACAAGAGTAGCAAAGTAAATAAAAACAATATGGGGATGAGGTAGGTAGATTGGGTGGGCTATTTACAGATGGACTATGTACAGCTGCAGCAATCGGTTAGCTGCTCAGATAGCTGATGTTTTCCCTCCAGAGAACTGGAGGGAAAGGTGTTGGCTTTGGGGATGACCAGTGAGATATACCTGCTGGAGCGCGTGCTATGGGTGGGTGTTGTTATCGTGACCAGTGAGCTGAGATAAGGCAGACCTTTACCTAGCATAGACTTGTAGATGACCTGGAGCCAGTGGGTCTAGCGACGAATATGTAGCGAGGGCCAGCCGACAAGAGCCTACTGGTCGCAGTGATGGGTGGTATAAGCCACTTTGGTGACAAAACAGATGTCACTGTGAAAGACTGCATCCAACTTGCTGAGTAGAGTATTGGAAGCTATTTTGTAGATGACATCGCCGAAGTTGAGGATCGGTAGGATAGTCAGTTTTACTAGGGTACGTTTGGCGACGTGAGTGAAGGAGGCTTTGTTGCGAATAGGAAGCTGATTCTAGATTACATTTTGGATTGGAGATGTTTGATTTGAGTCTGGAAGGAGAGTTTACAGTCTAGCCAGACACCTAGGTATTTGTAGTTGTCCACGTACTCTAGGTCAGAACCGTTCAGAGTAGTGATGCTAGTTGGGCGGGCGGGTGCGGGCAGCGAACGGTTGAAAAGCATGCATTTGGTTAAGCTAGCGTTTAACAGCTGTTTGGAGGCCACAGAAGGAGTGTTGTATAGCATTGAAGCTCGTTTGGAGGTTAGTTAACACAGTGTCCAAAGAAAAGCCAGATGTATACAGAATGGTGTTGTCTGCATAGAGGTGGATCAGGGAATCACCAGCAGCAAGAGCGACATCGTTAATATATACAGAGAAAATAGTCGGCCCGAGAATTGAACCCTGTGGTACCCCCATAGAGATTGCCAGAGGTCCGGACAACAGGCCCTCCGATTTGACACACTGAACTATATCTGAGAAGTAGTTGGTGAACCAGGCGAGACAGTCATTTGAGAAACCAAGGCTATTGAGTCTGCCGATAAGAATGCGCTGATTGACAGAGTCGAAAGCCTTGGCCAGGTCGATGAAGACGGCTGCACAGTACTGTCTTTTATCAATGGCGGTTATGATATTGTTTAGTACCTTGAGCGTGGCTGAGGTGCACCCGTGACCAGCTCGGAAACCAGATTTCACAGTGGAGAAGGTACGGTGAGATTCTAAATGGTCAGTGATCTGTTTATTAACTTGGCTTTCAAAGACTTTAGAATGGCAGGGCAGGATGGATATAGGTCTGTAACAGTTTGGGTCTAGAGTGTCACCCCCTTTGAAGAGGGGGACGACCGTGGCAGCTTTCCAATCCAATGAAAAATTGGGCGTGCAAAATTATTCAGCCCCCTTAAGTTAATACTTTGTAGCGCCACCTTTTGCTGCGACTACAGCTGTAAGTCGCTTGGGGTATGTCTCTATCAGTTTTGCACATCGAGAGACTGACATTTTTTCCCATTCCTCCTTGCAAAACAGCTCGACCTCAGTGAGGTTGGATGGAGAGCATTTGTGAACAGCAGTTTTCAGTTCTTTCCACAGATTCTCGATTGGATTCAGGTCTGGACTTTGACTTGGCCATTCTAACACCTGGATATGTTTATGTTTGAACCATTCCATTGTAGATTTTGCTTTATGTTTTGGATCATTGTCTTGTTGGAAGACAAATCTCCGTCCCAGTCTCAGGTCTTTTGCAGACTCCATCAGGTTTTCTTCCAGAATGGTCCTGTATTTGGCTCCATCCATCTTCCCATCAATTTTAACCATCTTCCCTGTCCCTGCTGAAGAAAAGCAGGCCCAAACCATGATGCTGCCACCACCATGTTTGACAGTGGGGATGGTGTGTTCAGGGTGTTGCTTTTACGCCAAACATAACGTTTTGCATTGTTGCCAAAAAGTTCAATTTTGGTTTCATCTGACCAGAGCACCTTCTTCCACATGTTTGGTGTGTCTCCCAGGTGGCTTGTGGCAAACTTTAACCGACACTTTTTATGGATATCTTTAAGAAATGGCTTTCTTGCCACTCTTCCATAAAGGCCAGATTTGTGCAATATGCGACTGATTGTTGTCCTATGGACAGAGTCTCCCACCTCAGCTGTAGATCTCTGCAGTTCATCCAGAGTGATCATGGGCCTCTTGGCTGCTTCTCTGATCAGTCTTCTCCTTGTATGAGCTGAAAGTTTAGAGGGACGGCCAGGTCTTGGTAGATTTGCAGTGGTCTGATACTCCTTCCATTTCAATATTATCGCTTGCACAGTGCTCCTTGGGATGTTTAAAGCTTGGGAAATCTTTTTGTCTCCAAATCCGGCTTTAAACTTCTTCACAACAGTATCTCGGACCTGCCTGGTCTGTTCCTTGTTCTTCATGATGCTCTCTGCGCTTTTAACGGACCTCTGAGACTATCACAGTGCAGGTGCATTTATACGGAGACTTGATTACACACAGGTGGATTGTATTTATCATCAATCATCAACGAACCGCCCTTGCTGTCTCTGCCTGGCCGGTTCCCCTCTTTCCACTGGGATTCTCTGCCTCTAACCCTATTACAGGGGCTGAGTCACTGGCTTTACTGGGGCTCTCTCATGCCGTCCCTGGAGGGGGTGCGTCACCTGAGTGGGTTGAGTCACTGATGTGGTCATCCTGTCTGGGTTGGCGCCCCCCCCCCTCCTTGGGTTGTGCCGTGGCGGAGGTCTTTGTGGGCTATACTCAGCCTTGTCTCAGGATGGTAAGTTGGTGGTTGAAGATATCCCTCTAGTGTTGTGGGGGCTGTGCTTTGGCAAAGTGGGTGGGGTTATATCCTTCCTGTTTGGCCCTGTCCAGGGGTGTCCTCGGATGAGGCCACAGTGTCTCCTGACCCCTCCTGTCTCAGCCTCCAGTATTTATGCTGCAGTAGTTTATGTGTCGGGGGGCTAGGGTCAGTTTGTTATATCTGGAGTACTTCTCCTGTCCTATTCGGTGTCCTGTGTGAATCTAAGTGTGCGTTCTCTAATTCTCTCCTTCTCTCTTTCTCTCTCTCGGAGGACCTGAGCCCTAGGACCATGCCCCAGGACTACCTGACATGATGACTCCTTGCTGTCCCCAGTCCACCTGGCTGTGCTGCTGCTCCAGTTTCAACTGACCTGAGCCATAGGACCATGCCCCAGGAATACCTGACATGATGACTCCTTGCTGTCCCCAGTCCACCTGACTGTGCTGCTGCTCCAGTTTCAACTATTCTGCCTTATTATAATTCGACCATGCTGGTCATTTATGAACATTTGAACATCTTGACCATGTTTTGTTATAATCTCCACCTGGCACAGCCAGAAGAGGACTGGCCACCCCACATAGCCTGGTTCCTCTCTAGGTTTCTTCCTAGGTTTTGGCCTTTCTAGGGAGTTTTTCCTAGCCACCGTGCTTCTACACCTGCATTGATTGCTGTTTGTGGTTTTAGGCTGGGCTTCTGTACAGCACTTTGAGATATCAGCTGATGTACGAAGGGCTATATACAGTGCCTTGCGAAAGTATTCGGCCCCCTTGAACTTTTCGACCTTTTGCCACATTTCAGGCTTCAAACATAAAGATATAAAACTGTATTTTTTTTGTGAAGAATCAACAACAAGTGGGACACAATCATGAAGTGGAACGACATTTATTGGATATTTCAAACTTTTTTAACAAATCAAAAACTGAAAAATTGGGCGTGCAAAATTATTCAGCCCCCTTAAGTTAATACTTTGTAGCGCCACCTTTTGCTGCTATTACAGCTGTAAGTCGCTTGGGGTATGTCTCTATCAGTTTTGCACATCGAGAGACTGAAATTTTTTCCCATTCCTCCTTGCAAAACAGCTCGAGCTCAGTGAGGTTGGATGGAGAACATTTGTGAACAGCAGTTTTCAGTTCTTTCCACAGATTCTCGATTTGATTCAGGTCTGGACTTTGACTTGGCCATTCTAACACCTGGATATGTTTATTTTTGAACCATTCCATTGTAGATTTTGCTTTATGTTTTGGATCATTGTCTTGTTGGAAGACAAATCTCCGTCCCAGTCTCAGGTCTTTTGCAGACTCCATCAGGTTTTCTTCCAGAATGGTCCTGTATTTGGCTCCATCCATCTTCCCATCAATTTTAACCATCTTCCCTGTCCCTGCTGAAGAAAAGCAGGCCCAAACCATGATGCTGCCACCACCATGTTTGACAGTGGGGATGGTGAGTTCAGGGTGATGAGCTGTGTTGCTTTTACGCCAAACATAATGTTTTGCATTGTTGCCAAAAAGTTCAATTTTGGTGTCATCTGACCAGAGCAGCTTCTTCCACATGTTTGGTGTGTCTCCCAGGTGGCTTGTGGCAAACTTTAAACAACACTTTTTATGGATATCTTTAAGAAATTGCTTTTTTCTTGCCACTCTTCCATAAAGGCCAGATTTGTGCAATATACGACTGATTGTTGTCCTATGGACAGAGTCTCCCACCTCAGCTGTAGATCTCTGCAGTTCATCCAGAGTGATCATGGGCCTCTTGGCTGCATCTCTGATCAGTCTTCTCCTTGTATGAGCTGAAAGTTTAGAGGGACGGCCAGGTCTTGGTAGATTTGCAGTGGTCTGATACTCCTTCCATTTCAATATTATCGCTTGCACAGTGCTCCTTGGGATGTTTAAAGCTTGGGAAATCTTTTTGTATCCAAATCCGGCTTTAAACTTCTTCACAACAGTATCTCGGACCTGCCTGGTCTGTTCCTTGTTCTTCATGATGCTCTCTGCGCTTTTAACGGACCTCTGAGACTATCACAGTGCAGGTGCATTTATACGGAGACTTGATTACACACAGGTGGATTGTATTTATCATCATTAGTCATTTAGGTCAACATTGGATCATTCAGAGATCCTCACTGAACTTCTGGAGAGAGTTTGCTGCACTGAAAGTAAAGGGGCTGAATAATTTTGCACGCCCAATTTTTCAGTTTTTGATTTGTTTAAAAAGTTTGAAATATCCAATAAATGTCGTTCCACTTCATGATTGTGTCCCACTTGTTGTTGATTCTTCACAAAAAAATACAGTTTTATATCTTTATGTTTGAAGCCTGAAATGTGGCAAAAGGTCGCAAAGTTCAAGGGGGCCGAATACTGTCGCAAGGCACTGTAAATACATTTGATTTGATTTGACTTAGAAAGACTCACAGATGTAATCGCTGCCAAAGGTGCTTTTACAAAGTATTGTGAATACTTATGTAAATGCAAAAATTCTGCATTTCATTTTCATTAGATTTGCATGAAATATTTCTAAAAACCTGTTTTCACTTTGTCATTACGGGGTATTGGGTGTTGATGAGTGAGAAAAAATAAAAATACATTTTGAATTCAGGCTGTAACAACATATGTGGATTAAGTAAAGCGGTATGTACACTTTTTTTAAAGGTACTGTAGCTAACGTTAACTAACTTTCTCTTGTCACTTTCCCTTCCCCTACTGTTGCACTATTGGGGTTGATGTTACTAGTTAAAATTACTGTTCCTGTAAACAACTTGACTAAAAACCTGTAAACCTGAATGTTGGAAATGAATCTCCTTGAGCTGTACCTCCCTTGGGAATGACTTATTTTGTACAACTAACTGTTTGTGTTTAAGGACTCATGCACAGGAAAACCAATGCAAATGTTAACATTTATTCAAAATTAAATGTTTCTGGTTTTGAGGCTTGGGCATCTGGTGACTGCATTTCATCTGTATAATCCCCTGCAAGGACAGAGAAAGACATCAATACTATTACAATGCTGTATTAATTTAGTGTACAAAACATTAGGAGCACATGCTCTTTCCATGACATAGACTGACCAGGTGAATCCAGCTGAAAGCTATGATACCTTATTGACGTCACCTGTTAAATGCCAGGCGCACCGGTTTGAGTGTATCAAGAAGTGCAGCTCTGCTGGGTTTTTCATGCTCAACAGTTTCCAGTGTGTATCAAGAATGGTCCACCACTCGAAGGACATCCAGCCAACTTGACACAACTGTGGGAAGTATTGGAGTCAACACGAGCCAGCATCCCTGTGGAACGCTTTCGACACCTTGTAGAGTCCGTGACTCGACAAATTGAGGCTGTTCTGAGAGCAAAAAGGGGTGCAACTCAATAATAGGAAGGTACACTCAGTGTATATTCCTGTTTGATACGCATTTACAGTGGGGCAAAAAAGTATTTAGTCAGCCACCAATTGTGCAAGTTCTCCCACTTAAAAAGATTAGAGAGGCCTGTAATTTTCATCATAGGTACACTTCAACTATGACAGACAAAATTAGGAAAAGAAATCCAGAAAATCACATTGTAGGATTTTTAATGAATTTATTTGCAAATTATGGTGGAAACTTCATTCATTAACAGGTGCTGAGGAGATCGATTCTGTTACTTGTTTACTTGTTATTCGTGTCAGATATTTCAATTTTAGGATAGTTGTTCACTGAATTCCTGGCACTAGTTGTTTTACACTGCTATAGTGACTACAATGTGCCTTTAAATGTCTCATGCTCAGTGGAATGTGAATTTGTTATCTCGTAATGCTGTCCCATATGGCAGTGGCCTACTGGAAAAGTGCTACCTACTAAGGTAGGTACCTTTGGAGGAAGGTAGTCAGTAGCCTTTGGATTGGTTAAATAATAACAGTATGCTACACCAACATTAGTTGTTGGTGTCAAAATAATTGCCCAGCACTAGGCGCGAACTTGTGATGCTCGGAGCCAAAGAGTGCTGCTCAGACTACTGTGCTTGCAATGTTCTAGCAAGCCTTGAGAATACTTGATGATATGAGGTTGGTTGGTTAGCCCCCTGGGTATGGTACTGAATTGTATAGCCAACAAACACTGCTTCCAGCTGCCTCCTGGCGGCGAATATTAATTTAAAATATTTATTATAATCCTCCTGCTGCAGGATAATTTATCTCCTGCTACAAAATGGGTCATATTAAGATCCGACATCTGTATATGATAATGTAGGCCTGTAGGTTATTTTAGGTGAGGAATTAATTAGAAGCCTTGCCTCTTAATAAGCCTTCGTCCAAATGAGACAACAATGCCAGTTCAGTTTTTCATTGAAAACAACAGCTCAAACATTATATATTTGTATGAATCTCTCATTTTAATTACGTAGTAGTAGTGAATTTACGATACTATGAGATTCACCTTACCCATTTCATCACTTCTAGTTGTAGGATTAAAGAAAGCATTAATTTGACGGATAGCAGAATCTATTTTGTATTTAACAATTTTTTGCAACCTTGTTGTTTGTTCTTTGCTTGTTATTTTCTTTATATTCCTCAAGCATACATTGCATTTCCTGTAAGTCCCCTCCATTCTCCTTGATACTTTTCTTAACTCCTATTTCATTCTCCATCTTTTCTCTTTCAGCTCTCTCAAATTCCTCCATACTTTTTCTTTCAGATTTCTCAAAGTCCACTCTTTCCTCTTCCATCTTTTTTCTTTGAACCCTAGAAATGAGCTTTAGTGGAGCATAGCATATTTCTTCAGCAAAATGGTTGGCAATTTTTTACCAGTTCTGCTTTTAGATGGGCATTTGTCTGCTCCAAGTTATTCTCCTCTAAGATGATTCTGTACAGCTCTCTCTAGTTGGGAATTGCAGAGACGAACATCACATCAACAGTAACCAGGATAGTCACAAAGCTGAAAGAAGTAAATTAAAAGTTATAGTACAAGTATGGTAACCTATTAAAATAATAATTAGCTTTAGGAGATATACTCACCTGGGATTATTATTATTTTTTAGTTCAGAGACGATTCCACTTTCCTCCAAAATTAGATTATTTATTTTTTGCATGGAAGACTTGTTTGCTTAGCAGAGAAACTATTCATGCAGCAAATTAACCAGTTTCTGGTCGATCAACACAGAAGCAATCCACATCAAACCTACAGACCACACTACATACGCACACAAACTGTCACGATCATCGTATGGAGGAGACCAAGGCGCAGCGTGATATGGATACATGTTATATATTTTAATAAAGATGGACACTAAACAAACTACAAAAACAACAAAACGAATGTGAAGCTATACTATACAGTGGGGCAAAAAAGTATTTAGTCAGCCACCTATTGTGCAAGTTCTCCCACTTAAAAAGATGAGAGAGGCCTGTAATTTTCATCATAGGTACACTTCAACTATGACAGACAAAATGAGAAAATACATTCCAGAACATCACATTGTAGGATTTTTAATGAATTTATTTGCAAATTATGGGGGAAAATAAGTATTTGGTCACCTATAAACAAGCAAGATTTCTGGCTCTCACAGACCTGTAACTTCTTATTTAAGAGGCTCCTCTGTCCCCCACTCATTACCTGTATTAATGGCACCTGTTTGAACTTGTTATCAGCATAAAAGACACCTGTCC